>NW_007246368.1:16868-35259 GCF_000164805.1 Carlito syrichta | reverse complement strand
CCCCCTCCTGCACCCCAGCTCCGCCGCACCCCCCGCAATTCCTCATGCAGTTGCCCGCACCCCCACCCCGCTGCACCCCCGCTGGGCCTCCTGTGCCCTCACCCCGCTGCACCCCCCAGTGCTCCATGCAGCCCCTCCGCACCCACGTTCCGCTAGTTCCCCTGAAACCCCCAGCCCGCCTTCACTCCACCCCAGCTAATCCCGCCTCGACCCCTCCCTGGCCACCACCCCCACCCTCCCCCGACGGCCGCGACGCTGAATGGCGCTGGCTAATTACCTCGCTCGCACCGCCGCGGGTGAATGGGGGGCTCCGGCATTGTGCGCCGCGAATGGAGAAAATAAGACAGCCATTGTCCCTGCGCGCCAAACGAGGGTTTGATGTCGCCGGCGAGCGAGGCACCATTTCCCGCCACCCCTCCCCCGCGGTGGCATTCCCCAGCTGAGCCGGCCTCGGCGGCGGCTGAGGGAAACTGAGAAGGCAGTCTCCCTTCTATGGAGGACACGCAGTGGCAAGGCTGGGCTCCCCCCCACCGTCCCGTGCCGGACCTTGGCCATGTGCAAGCCTGAAGCCAGCTCTGTCTGACCGGCAGGAACAGGCGACCCAGTTCCTGGCCAGCTTCCACGGGGAGGGTCCACACCTAGGGCCCTGCTGGGTGCCAGCACCTGAAGGCCCTGAAGAAGCGGTGCAGAAGGCGGGAGAGAAAGCTCAGAAACAAGAGGAAAGGACTGGCCTGGACTGAGGGTCAGAGAGGAGGATACAGGGCAAAGAAGAACTGAAGGTCAGAGAGGAGGCCCAGAGTAAGAAAGGACGGAGGGAAAGAGGGGAGGCCCAGAGTAAGGAAGAACGGAGGGTGAGAGAGGAGAGCGCAGACCATGGGCTCATGTGGATTTAATGCCCCAGCACTGAGGGGGGTTCATTCCAGACGGGCCTCCAGGAGAGGGTGGCTGGAGACAGGAGTCCCAACAGTAGCCAGGAAGCACCCCACCACCACCACTCAGGGTAGATAAGCCTGAAAAATTTTCTCTTTCACTAGAAGATAAAGTGGGTCTTTCAGAGTCAATCAGGACCAAAGAAGCATCAGGATAGGGACTTGGAGTCAGAACCCAAGGAAGCCACTGGAGAGGGACTCAGAGTCAGTCAGGACCCCAGAAGCACCAGGGGAGAGAGTCAGAGTCAGCCAGGACCCTAGGAAGAACAGAGGGAGGGACTGAGTCAGTCAGGACCCAAGGAAGCACCAGGGGAGAGACTCAGAGTCAGTCAATACCTAAGAAAGCAGCAAGGGAGGGACTCAAAGTCAGTCAGGACCCAAAGAAGCACCAGGGGAGGGACTCAGCATCAGTCAGGACCCAAGGAAGCACCAGGGGAGGGACTCAGAGTCAGTCAGGACCCAAGGAAGCACCAGGGGAGGGACTCAGAGTCAGTCAATACCTAAGAAAGCAGCAAGGGAGGGACTCAAAGTCAGTCAGGACCCAAAGAAGCACCAGGGGAGGGACTCAGCATCAGTCAGGACCCAAGGAAGCCACCATCGGGGAACTCAGTCAGGACCCAAGGAAGTATCAGCAGAGGGACTCAAGAGTCAGTCAGGACCTAAGAAATCACTGAGGGAGGGACTCAGAGTCAGTCATGACCCAAGGAGGCACCAAGGGAGGGACTCAGAGTCAATCAGGACCCAAGGAAACACCAGGGAAGGGACTTAGAGTCAGTCAGGACCCAAGGAATCACCAGGGGAGGACTCAGAGTCAATCAGGACTCAAGGAAGCACTGGGGGGACTCAGAGTCAGTCAAGACCTAAGGAAGCACTTGGGGAGGGACTCAGAGTCAGTCAGGACCCAAGGAAGTACCAGGGGAGGGACTCAGAGTCAGTCAGGATGCAAGGAGGCACCAGGGGAGGGACTCAGTCAGGATGCAAGGAGTCACCAGGGGAGGGACTCAGAGTCAGTCAGGACACAAGGAAACCACTCTGAGGGACTCAGAGTCAGTCAAGGGCCAAGGAAGCACCAGGAGAGGGAGAGTTTTCAGGACTGAAGGAAACTACCAGGGAAGGGACAGATGACCCTCACTAGCTATGCACTCAGAGATCTTCTATGCCACGTCACGCTACCTTCTCACCATCACCACCTAATATGGGACTTCCAGGGTGGGTGACAGCTTTCAAGCCCTCCTGCTCTGTCCCTTGGTGCTGGACGCGAGGCAGGTGGACTCAGGAGAGAGGTTCTGCAAGGTTGGCAGGTTTGAGAATGGACCCTCAAGGCTGCACAGTCTTCCTAATCTCTGATGGGTATTGACTGCTTCTGCCACAGGAAGAGTGACAAGAACGTCCAGATGTTCCATCAGGCTTAGTCAAGGACAAGGCCAGGTCTGCTCTGTTCCCCAGGTCAGCAGCAGGCCGCTGGACTAAGTCAGGGACCCTGGGCCAGAGCTCTCCCTATGTCCACGTGACCAGTCAACATGCTGTGTAGGCAGCTCCTCACTGTGCCCTGGAACAAGCACATGCATCTATCCTCCCACTTACCAGGATAAAGCTGAAGAACGGACACAACTTGCTGAGGATCAAAGGAGGCACGGCCAGGCTGTCTCTTGCTCTGACACTGTGGCAACTCATACTGCCAGCACCCAGGCTGACAGACTCCAAAGCCCTCCATGGAGACCTCTGGACAACTCACTGTCTTACAGCTCAGTCCCAAGTCAGGGTTTTGGCCAGCCCTGGACATAACCTTAGATAGGATCAAAATGCTTTCTTCATCATGCTCCTAAGTCTTCACCTTCAAATCCTATTTTCACCATGAAGGCTCTGGGCCATGTCAGCACCACGGCACCTGCTACTGAACTGCACCCTGTGTACCTGTGTACTGGGTAGTTGTTTTGAGGACGCCAATGAAAGCAAGCACCAAAAAGAGAAGGGTATGCTGCTAGAGGCAGGGCCGACCCTGGAGGTTAGGCCCCACCAAGGTGGCCTCTCCTCACCCAGGACAGCAGGGAACGAGGCTCAAAGCCCTGCTCTAGAGAGAAGGGACTTATCCAAGGAAACAGCACCACAGTAGCAGCAAGTCCAACAACGTTCTGATGCTGGATGGGTCACTAGCTTCATTCTGCAAGACTAAAGCGACTATCCAAACAGAAACCACACTTGTGGCCACTGCACATCACCACATGCGTGCCTCCGTGGCCCAGATGCCAGCAGGAGTGCCCACGTGTCCAATCCTCCAAGTTCTACTTTGGAAAATGGGATATTCAAAAAGCAAGAAATGCCTCCAGGGCCAGATCAGAGAAAACAAAGTGCTTTCTAGCAAAGCCCTTTGCTCCGTACACCCTTCCTTTCCCAAGTCTGAGACACAGATGCTCGGACATTAAGAACAATGCTCTGTGGGTGAGTGTTCTGATGGGAAGGTGACAAGCATACTACGAGTGTGTCTTTCCTCCCATGTCCAGGTTCGTGGCCACATGCACTGACTTGGCATGCTGCTGCTCTGTGGTTCCAACTGCGAGATCACAGGCAGGTAGGCATGTCCGTACCAGGACGGTCTTCCCACAGAGGACACACAGGCACTGGAGGGCAGGGGAGGCCTCTGGGCACAGAACCCGGCCTGCTGGCTCTTCTGTGGGTCAGGCAGGTAGCCTGGCATTCCAGAAATGTCTCCAGCCTTCCCGGAAGGGCATCCCATCCTCAGATGCTGAGTGCCAGAGCTGCCTCTCCGGGGGGCAAGCCGAGGTCTGAACTCACCTGGCCAAGCCCTCCCACTCAGCACGTGGCACCCGTGGCTCAGTCTAATCTCCATCCTCTTCTAGGTGGCCAGTGGCCAGACTCTGGAAGAAGAGAGTTTCAAGGAAGGTAATAGAATAGGGACACAGGATGCCCCTTAAGACCAGAGGAGGCTGGGAGCGGCGACTTGGACAGTTAGAGGCAGGGCAAGGGTGAGGTTCTTGCACCCTTGTTGAGCAAGAGCAGCCCGATGAGGCAACAGAGCCCCTGAGCAGGGCCCAGAGGCCAGCTGAGGATGGTTCAGTGGGACCGCCTGCAGCCTTCAACAGTGAGGCCCGATCCCACCAGAGTCCCTGCCCACCACACCACACCCACTCCCACAAGGTGTGTAGGCCTGCGGGAGGGACACATTCTGCACTAGATGTTCCAGAAGGGACCTGTCTTCTGACTCCTCTACCCCCGAAAAGCAAAGCTGAGCATATAGCCCATGAACTCTGTGGAATTGCTGTGGTAAAAGTAATATCACTTTGTTTCAGGAAGGCCTGAGCCTGTCAACATCACACCAGCTTGCCTGTAATGATCAGTTCCATGGAAAAATGATTTGAGAAGCAAAACTAGAAACAGGGGTGGGCAGGAATATCAGACAGGCTCAGTCCTGAGCTTGTTCTGTGTCATATCATCACTGGTGATCTGAGATCAAGCCTGAAGACACGACCACATGAGTCAGGGCTTCTCTACAATGCTGACTTTTTTTTTTTTTTAAGTTGCACTCTCACTTCGTTGCACAGGCTAGAGTACAGTGGCATGCTCACGGCCACCCCAGCGTCAGCCTGCTGGGCTCCGGTGATCCTTCTGCTTCAACCTTCCAAGTAGCTGGAACTACAGGTGCGTGCTACCACACCCGGCTAATTTTTTATTTACTGTAGAGACAAGGTCTTGCCAAGTTGCCTGGGCTGGTCTTGAACCCGCAGGCTCAGGCAATCCACTCGCCTCAGTCTCCCAAAGTGCTGGAATTACAGACTGAGCCACCAAGCCCATCCAATGCTAACAATTTTAAAGGACCTCACAGAATTGGGGTAAAGGGAATTTACAGGAAGGTGACATCCCATATCAGCTGGGATGTAAGAGGCAAAACAAAACCCAAAAGGGGATGAGGAAGAGATAAACCAAGTCTGCAGATGGCAGAAAAGCTCCGAGGCCTGTTCATCACAGCCAACACTGGCTTTCGTGTCTGCAGGGCCCACCCAGCACTGGCTCTGAAGCTGGAGACCAGCCCCATGTGCTCACCACACGCCAGAAGGAGCGTCTCTGGGTCCGTGGATCAGAGTTCTGCACACCAGGGCTTGGGACAAGGTCCCTTCCCTGGGCCTTGTCCCAAGCCAGTCATAGTGAAGGGAGGAATGGACTAGACAGGAAGTTGGGAGAGGAGGAGGCTGGGTGAATCAGCAAACCAGGGAGAGGCTCTGCCTCCCGCCCCCATGCCATGGCTAAGACCAGCACGGGGCAACCACCTGGCTTAGGGCTGCCATCCCATGGAGGTTTTGGACCCACTGAGATCTGCCCACCTCAAGATTCTCCCACAAGCGTTGGTCTGGCTCTAGGCCCCTGCAGAAGTCCCTGGTCTGTACCCCAAGTCAGGTGGAAATGGAGGGGTGGGAAACCCAAGGCCACCCCTCTCTCCATTTTCCTCCAAGACAAGGTCCAGGTTTCCAGTTGGCAGGGGTGAGTTCCCAGTTGCTGGATAAAAATATCTCCTCCCACACTGATCACAGAACTGTGACCCCCAACATACCATGTCCCTGATGCCAGAAGCCCAGGAAGTGAGGACACGTGTGCATACTTGAACACACACTGGCATACATTCTCACTCACACTGGCTGGCATGGGGTCAGGTGCACAAGTTCCACCATGCCATGGGGGGGGGCAGGACATCCCTCCTCCTGCTGAGAGACAGAGGCTCAACTTCAGAACCACTGTCCCCCCATCCCTCCTTCTGCTGAGAGGCAGAGAGTCATCTTCAAAACCAGCTGTCACCGCCGCACCCTGCCTGGGGTGAGAGCCAGGCACCCTACACAGGACCCACAAATGCATCTCCAAACTTCAGTCTTGGACATTCAGGGCAGGGGCCAAGAGGGCAGGAACAGAGGGCGACAGTGAGAGAGGGGACAAATGACCTAAGTGCTCTTCTCAAATGTTCATCCTGACACCTAAAAAAAGGAGATCAAGCCAGCTGCCCAGGAGAGCAGGAAGGGGGCAGCGGTGTCCTGAAACTTCACAACTGGAAAGGTCTTGGGGGGGTCTTTAAACCTGAACCTCCTGCACCACCTTCTACCCAGGAGGCGGGCAGACATCCACATGCACACAGGCTAAAATGTAATGCTGAAAGCAGCGTTCTGCGGTATTGGGGCCGGGGAGGATGCAGAGGTTCACAGCACAGAGTTGGTCAAGTCTAAGCTACTCCTGTGACCCTCAGTCGATAGTGGTGGGCCAGAGGTTGCCTCCTGGCCGGGCCTCCGCCCTCAGACACCAGCACCTTAGCCCAGGTCCCACTGACAAAGGGGGCAGGACCCACACTCCCCAAGTGCCGGTCCCATTTCTGCTCTCCCCTTAAAGACAGGTGGGTAACGCCTCCTCCCACTTCCACAAAAGCACACTGAGGCCTGTAGTGTAAGGGAGGAGGCTCTGAGCTTGACCCCAGAGCTGCCCTCAGTGTGGACCTTCTGCATCTCACTGAGGAATCTGCAATACCACCGTGGCACTGGCAGGGTGCCCTGCAAGGGTGTGTGAGGCTTATTACAGGATAGTCTGAGGATGAATTCTAGGTTTTCCTTGATTTCTCCCCACAAAAGCTGGTGGAGTCGTTGCCAGGGTCCCTGGTGGAGCAGGACTGGGCTGGGGGCACGTGGACGGGAGCCATGGTAGACAGTGCCCATGCCCCAGGAATGGCAAGCCCCCAAATTGGGACCTTCAGCAGGGGGTAAGCTCCCTGGGTCCAGGATCTTAGTCCCTTGAGTGCTGAGTGTCCAGGCGGGCCGGTGAGTCCCCAGGAGGGTCTGGTCTGGTTCTCCTGGGTTCAGTGGTCCCCCTGCCAGGCTCTCGTCCCAGAGATCAAATGTCTCTCCTGTCTCAGGGTTCCCAGCCCCAAGCGTCCCACTCCCCTCTCCAGTAGAGACCCTGTGCAGGGGGAGGCCCTTTCTCCAGGCATCGCCCCTTCCTGCTGGGCGGCTGGGTGGGTGCCCATGACCCCTCCACATTCCCTTAGCAGGAGGAAGGCTCCAGCCTCCCACAGTAGCAGGGAATATGGCACAGTGGCCTGGGACATGGGACACCTGGCTGCCTGGCCCTGGGGCTGCAGCTATTGTGCAGCAGGGGACCTGACAAGGTCATTAGTAGCCTCTCCTCCAGGCGACTATGGCTCCCACCCCTACAGCTCACTCCTGCCAGGTCCCCTGGGGAGCAGAAGCCCAGCCAGTTCCTCTCCTGTGATTTGTTCTGAATTTCCAAACAAAGAGTAATTATGACAGACGTGGAGCAATCAGCATCATTATGCGGAAGCAAGGAAGGGAGAGGGTGGGGGTGCCGGATTTTCCTCCTTGGAAGAAACTCCGACCTCCAGTAGCCCCGCAGCCCCCCAAGTTCCTCCTGCACTGGCAGGGGCAGGCAAGACTCCTCAGTCCTGAGAGCTCAGAGGAGACTTTCCGGCAGCAGTGAGGGTTGGGGGCATGTCACCCTGCCTGGTCTTGGTGACTCCCAGCCTGGCCAGGGTTCTAAGCTGTTCTCTGATGCCCACCCGGGGTATCTCCAGGTGTCTGGCTTTATTTCTGAGACATTAACACCAATATGTTCTTCAGGAATTAGACCCCCCCCCAAAGACACTCAGGCCAGTGGACCCAGTGACCCAGGGAGACCTGGGTTCAAATCTAGCTTCCCTATTTACTGTCTGCCCTTGGCCAAGTTAATTGACCCTTCTGAGCCTCTACTTACTCATCTGTAAAATAGGACCAGTCATTCCTATTGGTAGAACTGCAAACATCTGTGAATTAACATGTAAAGGCCCATCTTCCATGACTACCTTTCCTACAACTGCAGGTTCGCCGTGAGCACCAGCCCCCTCTCAGGTGTCCTGGAACCTCCCAGGCCCTCTGCAGTCTGCCCAGGGTGTCAGGAGCTCACACCCAAGGCCTGTCACCCAGAGCAACCAGGCAGAACAGGGCAGGACAACAGAAAACAGAAGAATGCATGCCAGCCACCTGAACAAAGGGCAGCAAGGAGTGCAGCCAGGAAAGGTTTAGAAACCAGAAACAGGAGAGGTCCCTTGTGGGCCCCGGCTAGAGGACCATCTTCATGTCTGTAAGGTGAGGGGGTCAGCAAGAAGGGCTCAAGGCTCCCCGAAGCCCCGCCCCCCAGGGGATGGAGATACTGCAGTCCTGGTAGACTGGGAGTCTGAGGGTTCTGGCTGCAGCTGGCCACTCTGAGAGGGGCTGGAAGGTGGGTCTCTTGGTAGCCTCCCCTCCTCCCATCGAGGTGGTCTGGACTCCATCTGTCCACCCCATATCCCTGGGGCCTTGGTGGTTCCCCTCACATTCCATGGCCTTGGGGGCAGCCAGACCAGAAAGTCCAGTTCCTGTCCATTATCACTGCTCGCATCTGCACTGCAACCCAACACCAGCATTCCAGAGAGGGCCCGGGCAGGCACCACCCGCCTGGCTGGGGTCAGCGTCAGTGTCCAGCTCAGGGACTGCCCAGAGGTCCATTCTCAGGTTCCTCTCAGTGCCCCAGGGGACCTTTGCCTTTCTCTGGGTCATCCTAAGCCCTATCCTCTCAGCCTCTCCTCCCTTCCCTGCAGAGGTGTGAGTTCACCCACCCCTTCTCCTGAAACACAGCAGAAGATGGCACTCACAGGAATCCCACAACTGGATAAGGAGGCAGGAGGAGGGATAGAAAAACAAAGAGAGAGGAACAGGAGAAAGGAAGAAGGCAGGGAAGACAGGGCAGGAGGGACATGTAGGCAGATATATAAAACGTGGCCTCAGAGGAAGGCAGTTCAGGACCTCGAAACCAAGATCCAGAGAAGGGGGGGATGGAAGCCCCTGCCCATTGCATCAGGGAAGCCCCGTGCTGCCCCTACCTTGGCCTTAAGCCCACCTCCACCCTGGCACCTCCCTGCTCTGGGGTCCCCAGCAGCTCCCCAGCCTCCTGCTTCCTGGTCTTCAGTCTCAGTTCAGCCACTATCCTCCCTCTGCTTTGCATACCTATGTCCTGTGTCCTCAGGAAGCCATGGAAACCCCTCTCTCCTGCTCCCCACTGATGCTGAGGGCAGGACAGGGCTTGGCATTCTTTGAAATGGGGTGAATATAGCTAGGTTGATGGAGCAAGTGCAGAGACCTGGGAGGCTCTGGGGACTGGCATGCAGACTGGCAGAAAGGAAGACCACGGTCCGCTGGGCAGGGTGGCTCAAGCTTGCAACCCCAGCACTTTGGAAGGCTGAGGAGGGAGACTCACTTGAGCCCAGGAGTTCAAGACCAACATAGTGAGACACCCCATCTCTTACAAAAAAGAACAGGCTGGGCACAGTGGCTCACACCTATAATCCCAGCAGTTTGGGAGGCCAAGGTGAGAGGACCACCTGAGCCCACGGGTTCAAGACCAGCCCAGGCAACTTGGTGAGATCTCATCTCTACAATAAATCAAAAAAGTAGCCAGGCGTGGTGGCACGTGCCCATAATTCCAGCTACTTGGAAGGCCGAGGTGGAAGGATCGCCTGAGCCCAGCTGTAAGTATGCCACTGCACTGTAGCCTGGGCGACAGAATGAGACTATGACTCAAAAAATTTTTTAAAAAAATGAAAAAACAACAAGCTGGGCATGGTGGCTCATGCCTATAATCCCAGCACTTTCAGAGGCTGAGGTGAGAGGATTACCTGAGCCCATGGGTTCAAGACCAGTCTGGGCAACTTGGAGAGACCTTATCTCTACAATAAACCAAAAAATTAGCTGGGTGTGGTGATGCACACCTGCAATTTCAGTTACTTGGAAGGCTGAGGTGGAAGGATCGCCTGAGCCCAGCAGGTCAAGGCTGTGGTGGCCGTGAGTGTGCCATTGCACTCCAGCCTGGGCAACAGAGTAAGACTTCAACTTTAAAAAAAAAAAAAAAAAGAAGAGAAAAAGAAAACAATGGCCGGGACTACTGGAGGTGCTATGGTTGTGCCACATGCTCACAGGGTGAGCCCCAACCCACCACCCAGCGGCTGGACCTCCCTCCTTGCTCACTCAACCGCTTTAACTCCTCTTTCACTCAGCCCTTCTGGGGACCTGGTAAGATCATCTATCACTGTCTCTTGCTCTGCCTGTCCTGTCTGCTCCAGCCTTCTGGCCACGCTGCTCAGGGAAGAGGGTCCCATGGAAGGGCCCCCAGCAAGGGGAGACAGACCCCAGCCCCAGGTACTATACACATCTGTCAGCGCACACCTGTGCGCTCAGAAACCCACATAGGTCACGTGGCAACACACACACATGCACACGCGCACACTCATGCACACCCCCTGCTGGCCTCTGCATTTGTTTGCTGCCAGGCTGTGCCAGAGAACAGGGTGCCCAGGGTGGCTGCACAGGCAGACGTTCTCAGAGGAATCACTCAGTGCCATCTAGACAAAGGCGCTGTGAGCAGTTTGTCCATTATGGCATTGGAGGCTGCAAGGAACCGCCTTCAAGTCTCCGTGGAAAGGCTGTTCCCACTCCGCCTGTGGGGGCTCTGGGAGGGGAGGCCCAGGCAGCACAAGAGGCCAGGAGTGGAAAAGTTCCTCTAGGGTGGGGAGGGGCCGGGGGCCGGTCCGTTTCATTTGCAGGCTGCAAACGCCTCTTCTATTCACAGCCCACATTCCCAGCCAAGGCGCCTGGTCATGACAATGCTGGGAGCAGGAACAGAGGAGATTTGCACATTGTACTCCGGGGGCCAGCTGGCTGCCTGCAACAGCCCAGCCAAGGTGTGGGAACCAGAGGCGCTCCACATCCACACTAGGGGGTGGGGGTGCTAAGCCTGTGGACAGAGGCTTGGTCCAGACAGAGAACCAAGCGGAAGGCAGGAGCCTGGGGCCCAGGCATGGAGAGCGCCAGGCAGTTCAGCCTCCAACTCACAATCCATCTGCCCCTCTGAGCTAAAAGCACGGCCCCCGGGTCCTGCCCACCCTTCACCGCTCACAAGCTCTGTCCCTCTGAGCTATGCTATCAATTACGGGGGCAGAGGGGCAGAGCTGAGTGAAAGATGGAGACAGGCAGGGACAGCTTTGTCATGGAAGGCCACCCGCTCCCTTGGTTCTGACTGAGCTCCATGGCCAGTGGTGTGAGAAGCCTATGGGAGCCGGAGTTGAGGGACCAGACGCAGCATCAGCCGCAGCCCAGTGGCCTAACTGCATAGGCAGCCTTGCGGGAGTGCTTTGCTGGGTGCACAGACCACAATGCTCCTACCAAAGGAGGGGGGCAGGGTCACTGGAAGTTGAATGGTCATTGGGGAGGAATGAGTGGGAGTTTTTGAAAAGGAAATGGCTGGGAGAGGGTCCTGGGCATGTGGACGGCAGGAAGCAGAGGGCAGCCTTGATCCAACCCCCAGCCTCACAGTGAGAAGCAAAGCCCAGAGAGGGTGGGCGACTTTTCTGTGGCCTCACAGGATGCCTGGTGTCCAGACAAGAACCCTTCTCTCACACCCCACGCTTCTGGGGATGACGCCCGTGTTGGTGAGGGCAGGGTGTGGTTGGTGGAAAGCATGACGCTCACTCTCAGGCCTGCCCCTATGCACACTGATATTGGTGTGCTGGGCACGAGGGCAGGCAGAGGTGGGGCTGCTTCACCACACCCAGGACACTGCAGCCCAATGCCTACTCCTGCCATCACAGGGAGGCAGGTGTGTGTGTCAGAGGGGTCATCAGAGAGCCTTGCTCAGGCCTCGCCGCTAAGAAGCCCTTCAAGGAGAGGCAGCTTGGGTCCCACCCGCCAGGCCTGAGGACCGGCCTCTAGGTGACAAAGGCCTCAGAGCCACCAGCCCCCACACCAGGAGCTGCACTCCATGACCCACCACTCCTGAGCTGCAAGCTGTGCTCCCCGAAGCTTCCAACCCCACCAAACCTGGTGCACAGACCCATCTGCAGCCCCATCCCCAGATGTATACAGCCATGGCACCAGTCACCAGAAGGGACTGCAGAGTAGCTGGGGATGCTGCCTCCCCCAGGCAAGCAGAGAACAAGTCAGACCTTGGAAGGAGGGGCTGGGGCTGAGGGTGTGCCAAGGCAGGAAGGCCGGAGCTAGAAGTGGATGTTCTCCCTACTACACCGCCCTGCTTCTTCCCAGGAGCCTGAGATCATGGGGTCCTTCCTAGGCTCTACCGCATCTATAGGAGCACTAAGCAAACCTCACACTTGTCACCTGGCTCCCTCCTGGAATAACAGCTCGCGTCACGAACACCTAGGCAGCAGCCTAGGAGCCTTCCATGTGCCCCACACATGGCCACGGCTGGTCCTCACATGTAAGCATGACTCCCCCCATTTTAGAGAAGAGGAGAGGTTAAGAGACTTGCCCAAGGTCCCACAGCCAGTAGGGGGAGGGCTGAGCCCACCCAGTCTAGGTCTGTTTGCAGCTATGACCCACCCTATGGCCACGGCAGGCACCATCAGGATTCCAGGCAGGGGGCAGCAGTCCTGGTTCTCCAAGAATCCTGGCCCCTAGGTCCTCATCCCAGGGCTAGTGATGACATGGGCACTGATGAGCACCCTCCTGAGTGCTGAGCCTGTCAACAGTCTACACTGCAGCAGCCAAGAAACCCCGGAGTTAGCCTGTGTTCTCAGATGAGGGGATGAGGCTGGGGCGGGTCAGAACTTCACTGAGGGTACAGGATTGCTCGGTGGGATTGGGTGCACACGAACCTGCTATGCCTGAGGCCTGTCCTGTGACCCTCCCTGTGCTGCCCACAGATGCCACCCGAGGCCACGGTAGAAGTGTCTCCCCGAGCCCTGTTGCTCCCAGCGTCCCAGGCCCTGTCCCAAGCCGGCCATCACAGTGTCCCGTCACGGTGTCCTGGCTCCTGTCCCCAGAAGAGGGTCTCACAGGCCAGCCAAGCTCCTACCGTGCCCTGAGACCCTCCCAGGAAGGGGTTAAAGCAGAACAATGCACTCTGGCTCTGATAATTCCACTCCCTGACGCATGTCCCCAGAGAGCTCCCTAAATGACTCCCAGGGAGGGAGAGTGTGGGGGCTGGGCGGAGAATCAGGCCATTTCCTTTTGCCAGAGATTAACCTCTGGGCCAACAGTTAAGGGTTGTGGCTGTGGAGCTGCCTTTATGGCGCTGTTGCGTGCCAAGCAGAGTGTGGTGTGCCCGTCCTCACAGCCCCTACAAGGCAGCATCCTCTGCACGTGCTCGGGAGAGGAAATGGGCTGAGCCAACATGAGCTTATCCAGGGTCTCACGTTGACAAGTTTCTATGTTCAGTCCCCAAACTCTCAGCATATGGATCTGTGAAGCAGGGAATCCAGGGATCAGGAGCATGGATGCTCGTAGGACCCTGAGTCACCCATTCTGAAAGGAAAACATTTGGCTGGTGTGGTGGCTCAGGCCTGTGATCCCAGGACTTAGGAAGGCCAAGGCAGGAAGAGCACTTGTGGCTAGGAGTTCAAGACCAGCCTAGGCAACCATAGCAAGACCTCATCTCTTAAAAAAAAAAAAATTTAAAAATTAGCTGAGTAAGCCGGGCTCGGTGGCTCAGCCTATAATCCCAGCACTTTGGGAGGCTGAGGCGAGTGGATTGCCTGAGCCTGAGGGTTCAAGACCAGCCCTGGCAACTTGGCGAGACCTCATCTCTACAATAAATCAAAAATTAGCTAGGTGTGGTAGTGCACACCTGTAATTCCGGCTACTTGGAAGGCTGAGGTGGAAGGCTCACTGGAGCCCAGCAGGTCGACGCTGGGGTGGCCTTGAGCGTGCCACTGCACTCCAGCCTGGACAACGGAGTAAGACTCCAACTAAAAAAAAAAAATTAGCTGGGTATGGTGACACACACCTGTAGTTCCAGTTACTTGGGAGGCTGAGGCAGAAGGATCACTTGAGCCCAGGAGCTCAAGGCTGTGGTGAGTTGTGATCATGCCACTGCACTCCAGCTTGGGCAACAGAGTGAGACTCTAACACTTGAAGCTGAAGCCTCAAAGTATCTGCCTGTGGTGTCGCCAACCTGGTCACCTTTTCAGAACAGCATCTGAGCCCCTGGCATGGTAGGGGGCACTCCCAGCCTTCAGTCATCAGCTCAGATGTTCAGTAGACCCACCACGGAGACCTGCACACAAAGACAAGTCCCCTGGGAGACTGTCTTGGAGGGGTGATTGGCACAGCCCCTCCACAAGGGCCCCGAGGAGCAGAGGCTCAGGGGGTTCCTATCCCTTCCCAAAACTCTTCCAAAAACTCCTTCCAGGCACCGTCACCTATGGAGGAAGCCCAGGCAGGTAATCAACCTTGGCAGTTTCTAGGGACACCAGCCTGTGGAGTGCGAAAGTGTCCAGCCGTACACTGTCTGGCATTCGAGTCTCCCCCATGGGCCACTGCCTCGAGGTAGAGGCCATGTCATAGTACCAGGCCTAGAGGGAACCCCCAGATGTCTCCAGGACCCCAAAGGACTCACCCACAGCCCAGGTCTTACACTACCCTGTTGGGGGTGTCTAAGGAAACCGGGCGGCATCACCATTCACAGAAAAGCATGTTCACAGTGAGTGCTGCAGTGGCCACCAGGACTTTTCCTCCAACTCTGGCTGGTGGTGCTGGTGACGTGACCCGGTGGGTCATCCATCTCGGCAGGGACACCAGCATGGGGACCTGGGAGGTGTGAGGGCATGGGAGCATCTCCCCAGGAGCCACCTCTCGCCTCTCTCCCATCTGTAGATTGTCCGGGGTCCCGCCCATGGCTGGCTCCTCCCTCATACCCAGCCATCTGCTCCTAGGCAGCACCAGCCTCCCCAGACTGCCTGGAGGCCTGATGGAGGGTGGCTAAGCCAGGAGCAGTGTGTCTCAACATCCAGGGATGTCCCATGAGTCCCATGTGGGGGCCTGACCCACCTTCCTGACAACAAAAGGGCATCTTCAACCCTGAGCGGCTCTAGCCATAGACCCATCCGTCCCTCACCAGCCGCTAGGGAAACTACAAGTTCCCAGAGCCAGGAAGAAACACTACAACAATGGATGGAGGCACATGCCCCAGGGGAGGGGGGGCAAGGGGGGGATTTGGGGAATTGAGGAGGGCTTGGGGTATCAAGGGGGGTTAGGAGAGTCGGGGGTTGGAGAGGCAAGGGGGTTGGGGAGGTGAGGAGGTTGGGGAGGTGAGAGGGTTGGGGAGGTGAGGGGCTTGACTGCTACGGCCACAGCCCCGGTTCTATTGGTGCAGATCAGAGTCTCCTAAGGCTCAGTGTTCTCATCTGTGAAAAGGGGGGTGGTAACACCTGCCTCTTGCTCTCCAGGGCTATGGTGATGACACAGGGAGAATCCGTGCAGAGAGCATGGGTGCCCAGAAGGCAACAAAGACCTAAGAAGTTCACCTAGACTTGTGATCAGCAATGGTCAGAGCAGTCTCCAGAAGGGACAGCCCTTTCCAAAGCCGAGATATCCCTTCGTCAGAATGCTGTCCCCGCTCAAGAACAAAGCCTTCTCCGTCACCACCCACACCCGGCTCACCGACCCCAGGACACAGGAGAGTCGGGGTGGATGCAACACACTGCTGGTATGCACAGACCCACCCACAGGACTGCAGAGGTTCAGGGCAGTTACAGCTCAGTCACCGCCCTCACCCCACACCTGCTCAGTCTCTGCCTCCTACCCAGGAGAGCCTATGAGCTCCAGGGTGAGCAAGAGTGGGGTCATCACTGAAACAGTCCCCACATCATCCCATTGCATTTTTTAAAGCAAAGTGTTGACAACCTTCAGAACCTCATCACTGGTGTAGTGAGGCCTTATCCTACCCAAAGGTTTGAATTAATTCAAACATCTAATTAACAATTGCATGTAGCCAAAATTGCCCTTCAAAAATATCTTAAAATCTGGTCAGGCTCACACCTATAATTCTAGCACTCTGGGAGGCTTGAGCCCAGGAGTTCAAGACCAGCCTAGGCAACATAGTGAAACCCTGTCTCTACAAAAAAAAAAGAGAGAGTGAGAAAGAAAAACAATATTTTAAATCGCCCATGAAATGGGCAACTGCTTATCTTTAACCACAAGAGCCCTACTCAGTGGACAGGATGCTCGTATGACAGGCGTATGGAAACCAACACACACTGACCCAAGAATTCAACTCACATTCCAGTCAAAGGAGCCCAAGATGTCGTTCCCCCACCACACATCCCAGCCGTGCACTTTTCACACAGCCATGCTAAGGCTTTGTCGACCAGCGGCTAGGAAGGTGGGGTGCTCCCCAGCCCTCCCCTGGACTGCCCTTGGGTCCCCGTCCAGCTCCCACAAAAGGAAGGCAAGGACTGTCCACTTACTTGCAGCCTGGATGCGAGCCTTCCGGCTGACCACCAGCCCAAAGCGGTTCTGGGCCACACACTCATAGTCGCCCTCATCAGAAGGGCTGCCTCCCTGCTGCGGCCGGAAGCGACGGATCACCAGTGACCCATTGGCCAGCAAGGTGGCATGGGAACTCTCCAGTAGCTCCACCCCATTCTTCCTCCAGGTGATGTGCAGAGGGGGTGTCCCCTCTACCCTGCAGCACAGCACCACAGGCTGTCCAGGCACAGCCACGTCATCGTGGGGCTCCACGGCAAACGCCAGCTCAGCAGAGTGGGCAAGACCTGTACCAGGGAAGGGAAACGGAGGAAACAGAGCAGTCAGTGTGCCTGTGGTACTACGCAGAGCATTCTGTAGCCCAAGCACCATCCCAGTAGCAGCTGCCGGAGTCACCAGACCATCAGAGAGGCAGATAGTCTGCACCATTCCCTCCTTCACAGATAGGGAAGCTGAAGCCCAGGGGTGCTGAGCGACTTGCCCAGGGTCTCACAGTTAGTCATTGCAAATCTGGGTCCCCAAGTCACATCCGACTCCAACCCAGTGGCTGCCACTCCTGTGAGCGCCCTGAACATTGATGCCTCACAGCCTTTCAGAGTGTGACCAGAGGTGAAGTCCCCACGTGTCCTGGCCTCCCATTCTTCCAGTTTATACTTAGGAACAGCAAGGTGGCTTGTATCATAGAGGTGTATGATGCAATTGACAGTCTCAAAGGCACCATGGACAAGTAGAAGTTCTAAAGAAAGTTCAGGCAAGGTGGCTACACCTGTAATCCCAGCACTTTGGAAGGCCAGGGTGGGAGGATCACTTGAGCCTAGGAGTTCAAGACTGGTGTGGGTAACCTCTTCTCTACAAAAAATTAAAATAAAAAAAAGCTGGGCGTAGTGGTCCATGCCTGTAGTCCTAGCTACTTGGGAGGCTGAGGTGGGAGGATTGTCTGAGCCCAGGAGGTCAAGGCTGCAAAGAGCTGTGATCATGCCACTGCACTCCAGCTTGGGTGACAGAGTGTGACCCTAACTCAAAAAACAAAAAAAAACAAAAAGCAAGTTCTAGAGAAATACAGAGTGAAATAGTAATAAACCATGCTGGTTTTCGTTGTTGTTGAGTGGAGGGTCTCACTGTCACTCAGGCTAGAATGCAGTAGTGTGATCAAAGCTCACTGCATTCTCGACCTCCTGGGCTCAGGTGATCCTTCCACTTCAGCCTCCTGAGTAGCTAGGACTTCAAGCACACACCAGCACACCTGGTTAATTTTTTTGCTTTTTGTGAAGATGAAGTTTTGCTATGTTGCCCAGGCTGATCTTGAACTCCTGGGCCCAAGCACTCCTCCAGCCTTGGCCTCCCACTGCACCTGGCACATGCCGTTTTTTTTTAAGTCAGGGTTTAGTTCTGTCGCCCAGGCTGGAGTGCAGTGGTGCGTCAAAATTCACTGCAGTCTAGACCTCCTGGGCTCAAGCCATCCTCCTGCCTCAACCTCCGGAGTAGCTGGGACTGCAGGCACCAACAGAGCCTGGTTTATCACGCTTCTTTTTCCTGGCAAAACTACCAGAGGCCTGGCGGGTGCCAGGCAGGGAGCAAAGTGTGGAGCCTCCCACCCAGGGCACAGACTGGGCTGCGGCCCGTCCTCCTTCCCCTCGGATGCTCGGGCTGGTGTCCTTCCGTCTTTGTCACAGGGCGACACGAGGAGTAGGCCAGCCAACCAAGGTTTCCCAAAACTCAGGAAGGGGGGCTCCTGGAGCCCTTCCTCCCAGCCAGCCTCGAAGCTCCCGCGAAGAAAAGAAGCGGGCTGCACGAGGCGGCAGCAGGGAGGCGAGGGCGGAGGTTGGTCAGGGAATCCAAGCCCGCAGGAGGGACGAGTCCCCAAGCCCAGGCACGAGGCCAAGTCACCAACTTCTCCAGTAACTTCCAGACCAGTCATAACTGCACCGCGAAGGACGCGCCCACCGGGCAGACGCAGACCCTCCTCACGTACCCAAGAACGCCCCCTACTCTCCCAACCTTCCCTCCCCCCGGCAGAGCCCACGTTTAGCCTCTGGGCTCACCCTCCCTCAGCCCCTCCCATCCTCCGGTGCCGAGTCGCAGCCGCCTCGGCTCGTCCGCCCCGGGACGCCCTCAGGGTCGAGTTTCTCCGGGCCGCGGCGCTCCGCTCCTCGGGCGAGGACAGAGGAG
>NW_007246368.1:4325-16201 GCF_000164805.1 Carlito syrichta | reverse complement strand
CGGGGCTGGGGAACAAAAGAGCCGGCAAACGCTTTCCGCGGCCCGGACGTTCCTGGCTGCGCGGCGGACGCCCCTGAGCTTTGAACTGCTGAGAGCCGCCGTGCCGTCCCGTGTCCCCTCCCCGCCAGCCGGCCGGGACCTGGGGGCTGAGAGCGTGGGGAGACACGCCAAGCTGCGAGTCGGCGTTGACCGGGCTCCTTCCGCGGCGCCCTCCCCAGGCTCTGTTCCAGAGATCGTTTTCTAGAAAAGCTGCGCAAAGTTGTGCGAGAGCCCGTTTTCCACGGCTTCTGCCCGTCTACTCAGCGGACAGCGGTGTAGCCGGGCTTGGGCGTCTCGCCGGGAGGGAGCAGAGCCGGGACGCGGGCCCCAGGACCCGGTTCCCGCCCGCCCCGTCGGCCCAGCCCACCCGGGGGTTGGGATGGGTCTCCTGTGCCCCCGTCGCCCCCTCCCGCCTTCCCGGGGCCTTGCAGCCGCTCTCGTGGATGATCCGGCCACGGGATAAGCACACTGAGAGTTAAAGTTACCGAGAGCATCCCTGCGCCACTGAGGACCCTCAAGTGCTTCATGTCACAGAACGGACGCCGACCGGAGCAGTCCGGGGGAGAACGTCAGGAAGGCAGGGGCTCTCTTAGCGACCACCACCCGCCCGGGCCCTGGGAGATCCTGACTCGCGGCCATTCACTCTTTTCTCTTTTTTTGAGTTGGAGTCTCACTCTGTCGCCCAGACTGGAGTGCAGTGGCCGCTCCCGGCCACCGCAGCCTCGACCTGCCGGGCTCCGGCCATTCTCTCTTAAACGCCCTCTGTTCTGCCTCGGACTCACTGAGCAACTGAGTCCCAGGAGCTGGATAACCAGAGGTGGCTGCTCTGCCCCTGGCAGCCGTCTGCTCCCTGGTGGGGCCTGGGATGATAGAGGAGGAACTGTCTCTCCAGCTCTTGAACTTTGGAGCCGGGAGTGTTCCATGTGTAAAACTGGTGGACCAAAGAAGTGCAGGCCTAGCTGGCGCTGCAGGCGGTCACGTTTACTGATGGCCACGTTTACCGATGGTGGGGTGGTGAGGCCCAGGGATCCCTCACGCTTCTGTGGCACCTGGAAGATGAAGCGAGTGAGGGGTGGGAGGCAAGGGAGAAATTCAAGGTCAGGAACCCAGTGTGCCCAAGTCCCAGCTGACCTCAAGGTGAGGCAGGGTGGGAGGTGGGGCCTCCGCTGGCTTTGGGAACTCCCTGGAGTCTAGGACTCCCTCCCACAGGGCATGAATTCTCAACAACCCTGCTTTGGCTTGTCCTGGATTCTGGAGAGGTCAATCTGGTGTCTCAAATTGCTGTCATTTTAAATTCATTTTGACAAGTGTTTAATTCTTCTTTATCACAACCCTTGGTCTGAGAGTGATATGCAAATAATGGCTATTCTGCAGAGCACAAAATGTGCAGTATCTCTCTGTCTGATCTGTCAATTAACTCTGGGTCGGGTCCACTGGCCACTCTGGGGGTGGCCCTGACAAGGCGGCTTCCAGCTCCTGGTTCCCTCCAATAGAAAAGCACATTATCGAAATTTAAGAGAGCAGCTGCCAATGTGACCCCAAGATGTCTGTGTGTGTGCGGGGGTGGAGTTTCAGGAATTAATGCACACGGTGTTTGTGAAGGCGGGTTCACACACTAGCCTCTGAGCTTTCAGACACGGTGCTTATG
Organism: Carlito syrichta; assembly: GCF_000164805.1. Taxonomy (NCBI): domain Eukaryota; kingdom Metazoa; phylum Chordata; class Mammalia; order Primates; family Tarsiidae; genus Carlito; species Carlito syrichta. The sequence continues at coordinate 14,514 of NW_007246368.1, read as the reverse complement.
TGAGGGAGTGTGCAGCCGTAGTGACAGGAGCTATACAGAAGAATAGTTGTGGAGCCAACATCTCTGAAGTTGTTCCTTCTTTCCTTGTGTCCGAGCAGGTTCATGAAATTGCATGCCTCGTGGAAAGAGATCCCCTTGAGAAGGCATCCTCCTGGGTTAAAGTCTTTCCCAAGTGCCGGCTGAAAAGGAATATGACTCTATTCTTTCCTGTGGCCACCTGCCTGCACCCTCAAAGAGCACCTGTCCCGTCCTGCAAGGAAATACACGCTTGAGGGCAGCAAGGCCAAAGGGAATCCCAGTCATCCAAAACAGAAACCTACACTTCTGCAAAATAGTTTATTAATTCATTATAGGGACAGATATAAGATCAATGCCTTCACTCAACACTAAAGAATATCATATTTGTAAGGAGAAAAAAATGCCAGAAAAATAATCAAATAGTATAGCATAAACTAAATATAGACAAATAAATGAGCAAGTACCAATTACACTTCTCATGCATCCAAAAAAGGAAACGTTTTAAATGAGACTCGAAAAACCTAAGGCATCAATGGTAGGTGACAAACGGATTAATACCCTGTAAAAGGCCAATAGACTCTTTTCTAATAAAAATACTGCTATAAAGACTCAAACCTAACACTCCAAATTACCCAGAGCCCAAATCATATATAACGCCGGTGAGTAATGGCCACCTTCTTATCAACTGTGAGTTATAGGCAGATACCAGATTTATTACTTATTTGCTTTTGAGAAACAATTTTCCACCCAACCTAATGGGTTATAAATTGTCTCATTTGCAGCTATTTAATTTAAACCAGAACCTCTGTGCCTGTTAAACAAGAACATGAAAAATGACTATATAGTGTAATGCTAAGGGCCCACTGGTAAAATAGTCATTTAATTAAGGGCAGTTTTTTCCTTAAAAAAGAAAATAAAACCAGCAAAATAAAATGAGGCTTTTGACCTTCAGAGCTACAATGAAACATACACAGTGGTGTCAGCCACAGCAATGTCGAATGCTACAGAAATAGTACAAGTGACAGCTCTGTCTCTAACGAGATACAAAACCAACATGAATAATCTTTAGTGTTATCATAAGCGGGTGTGCGAGAGGTGGAGATGGAGGTGCGGATGTCAAACATGAGTGACACCCGAGTGTAATAAACACAGATGCTCTCAGGGCTTGAGGAAGCTGCCACTCTGCTGAGAGACATCTCACCATTTAAAGAAAAAAGGAAAGAAGGACTGGTTAGTTCTAATTTAGCCCAGAAGCCAGAGTTAACTCTTGAAGTGCCGATCAGTTAAAAAGATGCAATTGGCTGGGCTTGGTGACTCAGCCTGTAATCCCAGCACTTGGGGAGGCCAAGGTGATTGGACTGCCTGAGCCCGTGGGTTTGAGACCAGCCTGGGCAACTTGGCAAGACCTCGTCTCTACAATTAAAAAAAAAAAATTAGCCGGGCCCAGTAGCACATGCCTATAGTTCCGGCTACTTGGAAGGCTGAGGCGGAAAGATCGCCGCAGCCTAGCAGGTCTACGCTGGGGTGGCCATGAGTGTGCCATGGCACTCCAGCCTGGGCGACAGGGTGAAACTCCAACTCAAAAAAAAAAAAAAGGTGTAATTAGGGAGCAGGGACCCTCCTCCTACCTCCTGTGCTCCTACGAGAAGGCTGAGGTGAAAAATCATTGACATTGTCTTTACTACACAGAAAACAGAAGCCAAGCTTGTCTCTGTGTAGCAGCTCAACAGAAATGACTTCAAGATTCAATTTAAGGAAATAACAAAATGAAGTGAGCCAACCACCCTTTTCCTGTGCAAAGACAAAGACTTCCCTGCCATCACCCGGGACAAGGGTCCTTCCTCCCGCACAGACCAAGTCATGTTCAAGCCCCCAGGTGGGAGGCCGCTCCCTGCTCCCATTCTCTCAGGAAAACAGTCTGAGATCACATCCACCCAGCATACCTGTTGCCCTGCATGGAAGGGAGGAAATCTTCTGACTCTGGACTTTTGGTTCATGGTCCCCTTCCCTGTCTCAGAAATTTCCATTTGATTTGGGCCTATCACCTCCAAGGAAAGCCCTCCTAGTCCAGTCCCAAGGAGAAAGAGGCAGGGAAGCAGGGGATCCTCTCCAAACCTGCACTGGGTGGGGGTGGCAGCCCGCCCAGAGCAGGGGCATGCAGAGGCCCTGAGAGAAGAGGGGGCAGGAGGTGACAGGTGCAGTGATGGCAGCGGACACAGGAGTGGCATGACAGCCTTGAAGCAGACATGAGGTAGCCACGTTGTCGGGGAGGATGCAGAGACTGAGCCCAGACAGAAGAACAAGATGATGCTGGCTGGGAAAGACGAGGGAGAGACAGCTGAGAAAGGGAGACCAGAGCGAGGAGAGGTAGAGCCAGAAGGAAGAAGACTCTGGACCCCAGCGCAAACTGATAGGGAGACAGATACTAGTGCAGTGGAGGGTGGGGAGGGGGTACTTTTAAAACTAGGCACTTCTTAAGTTACACCATTCAATGCAGAGTTGCTCTGGGGAAGCCAGAGTCAGCCTCTCAGTTTGGGCAGTGGGGAGCTGGTGGCCACAAAGCTGAACATCAAGGCATTTGGAGCCTATGTGACACAGCCAGACAGGATGCGGCAGGGCTGCCAGGCTGGGGACGCTCAGCATATAATGAAGGGTGGTGATGGAGTAGGCCCCAGGGCTAGGGCTAACGCCCTGGGGCACTGAGTTGGTCTAGGAACAACTAGGCCACAGTGGCCACTGCCGAAGCGAAGACGGCCCAGGACACACGCGTGTGCTTCACAATCACATGCCGACGGTGGCTCCTATGTCTCTCACGTATCTCATGTGTCAGAGAGAAAAAGGGGCATAAGTACTTCCTTTCTTCCCCCCATCCCCAAGACCTAGGAGGCCCCCAAGGGCTTGACAGTGTGTCTGCAAGCACGTGTGTACATGCATGGTCATGCTTGTCATGTCCCTTGAGCCGCACTAGCCTGTCCCAGACTGCATCCTCTAGGGAAGCTCCACAGAGCACGAGGTTGAGGTTCTGGGCAGGCCTGGGCTGGCTCCTTGAGGGCAGGGGGCTCTGGACTGCAGGTTGTTTCCCAGGGTCTCATCTAGAGCCTCGCTGGGCTGGAGGTCTGGGTGCAGGCAGGAAGCATGGGCCACCTCTGGTGGTCTGTCTGGTCCGGGGGCCACCAGCTCACCCCCTCTTGGCTCCTTGTCCAGCCAGGTGGCCCCCTGCCCTGCCTCCTCAACACCCGAGATGAGGTCAGGAGCCTCCAAGGGCAGGGGGCCCTCAGGCTCCAAGTCTTGGAGGTCGGGACTCCCTGTGGACGCACTGAAGTCAGAGTGGACCATGACCTCAGCCTCCACCTGGTTCCTGCAGGCCGGGGGTGGCTTCTTCCTCCCGCTACCCTGCTCAGAGAAGGGGATGTAGAGACAGGGCCACCATCACCAGTAGCAGTCATCAGGAGAACCAACACACAGGGTGGAGGGAGAGCGACTCTCCCTCCAACAGAGGACATGAAGGACACACAGCAACCAACCCAGAGACGGTGTTCAGACCCAGGCAGAGACAGGAAAAATGGGACTGCAGTCACATGCCCTTGCCCAAGGGCCTCTGTGAGGCAGGCAGGGCTGAGTGCAGACAGGTCAGGCCTCCCTCAGATCCAGGTAACTGCCTGATTCTGCCAGGTCCATGCAGGTCTGGGTAGAGGGACTGTCTCCAGCTCAGAGGAAACGCAAAGATTCCTGCAAGCTGGTCCATACTCTCCCTAGCTCAGCCTTTGGAGACTCCAGGCTGGACTTATATCCCCAAGAGAGTCACCACTCCAGGGTGTCTCCTGACCTGCTCCTTCCCAGGACACTGACCTTGATGGCATCATACACCAGCGCCTGCAGCAGCAGTGTCTGCCCAGTGCCAGCGGGGGGCAGCAGGGCCCGGGTCAGGGTGGGTCTGGGGCCCAGCTGGGGCAGCTCGTAGCCTGCCCAGGGACCCATCCAGTGTGGCCCGCCTGCCTGAGTCCAGGAGATCTGCACGGAAAGAGGGGACGCTAAGGGCATGGCCAGGATGGGCGGGGGGGGACCACAAGGGGGAAGTGGCTGGACTTGGGGTGCAAGGCCCAGATGTGGGCCCACACACCCATATCTCCCTCCCCAAGCTCTGGGGAGGCGAATAAAAGAGCTGAGAGTCTGTGGGGCATCTGAGGGTGCAGCCTTCTGCAGAGAAACCCAACACCATCCCTCCCAGAGCCCGAGGTTCCAGCCAGGTGGATGCCCTCAACAGAGGCAGAAGAGGCTGAGGGACCTGCCTGTGAGGCCTCACCTGGTTCTGCCCTGCCTGGCCACAGCCCAAGTTGACTAGCCCCCCTTCTCCCCATGTGAGGGAGGAGGCACCCGGGTGTCCTGGCGACCCTAAGTCACCTGCAGACACCTCCTGGGGCCTCCCCTTCGTGGGAACCAGGTAGATCTATCCTGCCTTGGGAGGGAGGCCCACCTGCCTGGTCTGGAGGAGAGCGTGCACCCCCCAGCTGGCCCACAAACTAGAGTGTGGGGGGGAGAGCGATCTCTGCGGTATTCAGGCGCCCCCTGGTGTCCTATGTGGGCATGGGCTGCAGTTCGGGCTCCAACCCACCTTTCTCTTGGAGTGACCCCGGCCTTCACAGACACTGCCACCCATGAGGCTATGCACTTCAGCCCTGTCTTCTGCGTCTGAGGGTGAAGGGGACCCGTCTTGGGGACGGAGGTGCACAAGGGACTCCAGTTCATGGGCAGATGGGGGGCCAGAGGGACCAAGCCGGGCTCTGGAGTACAGTGCAGGGTTCCCAGCAGCAGGCGTAGACAGGCCCGGGAGGGCTTCCCTGGAGAGATGGAAAACAAGGCCCAGGGGTCAGAGCTCAGGGTGGGTTGGGCTGAGTCTTGGTTTCTGTCTGTGCCCTGTCAGCAGAGCTTTCCCCCTTGACCCTAGGCATCGGATATCAGGTTCTTTTTAAGCTGCTGGCAGCTACCAAAGTAGCGAAGCCCTGCCTGGCTTTGCTGAGGGACCATGCTGGGTTCCCTTGAGCCCACCACCACTGTCAGGGGACATCCTCTGATGCTTCATCACTGAGACCTAACAGTGGTCCTGGGGTACCCAGGGCATCACGACCACGTGCCCTGCTGGCCCTTCTGCAGCCCTCCTAGCACCCCCTCCGGGTCAGATGGCTCCTGCCCACCTGTGGGGGCCTTGGCGCAGGCCAGCACACACACAGGCCAGGAGGCACAGGAGGCCCAGGCAGACGCCCACGATGATGCCCGTGACGGAGTGCATGTCCAGGGAGGCTGGCAGGAGAGGCACGAGAGGTCAAGGGCAGAGGACACAGGGCTTTGGGTCAGGACTGCCCATGCGTCCTCTGGGCAGGTGCATCTCACCCTTTAAAGCCTTCCACACAAGGACAGGAGCCCCCATGGGCCCGCAGGGACTGCCACTCCCCTTCCCATCCTCCCGCAACAACTCCAGAAGCTGTGGTCTTTCCTCATCCAACTGGCCTTTGGGTGAAGCACCCCTGTGCCCTGGGCCGGTTTTGTGGGTGTACAATGGGCACAGCTACAAGAGTCGGCACTTAGAAGGGCTCCATGCTGATTGTAATGCTCTGCTGTTACCATCCTAAAATTCTCAGTAATTTTGTCATAAGGGACCCGCATGTTCAACTCACACTGGGCCCTGCACATGATGTGGCCAGTCTTGGGGTCCACCCCACTCCATAAAGCTTGCCTCACCAAGCCAGTCCCCTCACCAAAGCCATCTCTCAAAGAAACCAGTCTTCTACCAAACCAATCCCCCCAAGTCTGACCTCTGAACTGAGTCCCCACAGAACCACATCTAGTCCCCCTTCTGATGTACCCATCATCCCCAATCCCTGAGGGCAGGGCAGCTGAGCAATGCAATTGGCTGGTCCTGGAGACAGGGACAGGAAGTCAACTCCAGGGGCCTCTGGGGACCCTGGGCTGCCCCAGGTGGGCCACATGCCTCCCCCAGCCCTGACACCTGAGAGCTCTTCTTGGAGCGTGATCACATCTTGCAGGCGGGAGAAGGGCCCAGGGCCCACCTCGGTGCGGGCCCCCATCTTGAAGAAGTACCGAGTGTCACTCTCCAGGCCATGAACCTCAGCACTGAAGGTGTTTCCTGGAGGAGGGGAGCAGGTAGGGGTAGGGCAGGGCATGGCGAACAGGTGGGAAAGTCCAATGGCCCTGCCTGCTCTTCCCAGAAGCCCCCAGTGGACCCCTGTGCCTCTCTCCTGCTCACCCACTACTGGGAGGCTGGAGAGGGCAGATGCCCTGGCCCAGCACCCGGGGCCTCACCCTGCGTGGTGAGCAGGGTCCACTGGTGCTCGGGCTGGGAGTGGTTGCTGCTGTACAGAATCAAGTACTCCACGATCTCGCCGTTGGGCTCCGTGGGGGGGCACCAGTGCAGCCGGACAGCAGATGGTGTCAAGGGGCTCACACGAAGGTCAGATGGGGGTGTGGAGGGCCCTGAATGCAGGAGGAGATGGGAGGGACAGGGTCCCTGAGAGTCCCGGCTCTGGGACTCTGGCGACAGGGACGACTGTCTTCTGCCTTCACCAACACCAAACAAACCACAGGGCAGAGCAGAGGGCTGGCCTCCAGCTGGGACACAGCGTGTGGGGGGAGGGGCTTCTCCATTCTTCCTCCCCAAGTGGCCCTCCCCCAGTTCTGCCCAACTCATGGGATGCTTCAGTAGCAGAGTAGCTGGGGCAAGGCAGAGGCGGGTGGCAGGTGGGGCTGGCAGGGGCCACTCACGGTCAGGCAGGGTGGCACGCTCCACCACGGAGCCAAAGGGCCCGACCATGTCCACGCCGTGAGACTGTACTGCAAACTCGTACTTGGTGAATGGCTTTAGCCCGCCGATGAGGATGTCTTCTCCAGAGCTGCTGAGGCAGGACATGTGACTAGTGTACACAGGCACTTGCTCCCAACAGAGCAGAGCCCTGTTCCCCTGGGAAGGGAAGCTGCTCCCCAGCACACTGACTGAGTGGCCACTGACAGCACTCAGGGACCTACAGAGAAGTCTGGATGTATATTGTTCCATGCCAATCTCTAAGCCAGGACCTCTCCTCCAGGAAGCATTATTGGATTAATTCAAGTTATTCTCTACCCCAGGAACAATCTTTGATGCATCTTTTCCTTAATTTTGCCCTCATGGCAGTTGTATATATTAGTCACTTTTTTTTTTGAGTTGGAGTCGCACTCTGTCACCCAGGCTGGAGTGCAGTGGCATGCTCATGGCCATTGCAGCCTCGGTCCACTGGACTCAGGTGATCCTTCTACCTCAGCCTTCCAAGTAGCTGGAACTACAGGCATGTGTCACCACACCTGGGTAATTTTTTGATTTATTATAGAAAGAAGGTCTCACTAAATTGCCCAGGATGGTCTTGAACTCCTGGACTCAGGTAATCCTCTCACCTCTGCCTCCCAAAGTGCTGGGATTACAGGTGTGAGTCACCGAGCCAGGCCATTAGTCACTTTTTGTGTGATGCTCCCTCTATAAAACCAGAAGCTCCCAGGCTTGGGTCTCCTTTCCAAGGGGGAGCTCTGAGGATGAAAGCAGGGCACCCTTCCCCATATGATTGGGGCCTCCAGGATGGAGGACCTGGTCTGTCCTGTGCCACGTTCTCCATAGTCTGAGAACGAGGGCTATTGTGAAGGATAAGTTGGATGGGTGTTCCTGTCCCACCTGCTGCCATCTGGGTTGCAGGAAAGGGTGTGGCCCTTGTGCAGACCCCCAGGGAGCCCTGCAGGACAGGAGAGTTGTGGCCTGTGCTGGAGTCCCAGGTCCCTCCCACCACCTGCTGCCTCCCTCCTTATGACAAAGTCCTTGTCCCCACCTGGTGTAGTAGGTGACCAGGGATGCATTCCTGAGCCCCCAGGGGCTGAAGCGCACGGTATAATTGACAATCTTGACTGTGGTGAAGTCTGGCTTTTTCCACCGAAGCCAGATGGATGTGGAGCTGTTTGATTCTGCATGGACATGGGCTGGGGGCAAGGGTGGACCCCTCTGGATAGGCAGGTCTGAAAGGTGAAAATTAAGTGTGGGGAGGGGAGGGGGACACTCCTCTCCAAATACACGCTGTGGTCTGCAGTTCTCAAGGCTCTCTCTTGGACCCTCTTTCTTGATCCTGTGAGTTGGGTGGCACTGTTCCCACTTCACAGGTAAGGAAACTGACCAGGCACAGTGGCTCACGCCTGTAATCCCAGCACTTTGGGAGGCCAAGGCAGGAGGGTTGCTTGAGCCCAGGAGTTTGAGACCAGCCTGGGCAACACAGCGAGACATCCTCTCTTAAAAAAGAAAAAAAAATTAAATAAATAAAAAATAAGGTTAGTCAGGCGAAGTGGCTCATGCCTGTAATCCCAGCACTTTGGAAGGCAGAGGCAAGAGGATTACCTGAGTTCAGGGTTTTGAGACCAGCTGAGCAACATGGTTAGAACTCATCTCTACAATAAATAAAAAATCAGCCGGGTGTGGTGGCACGTGCCTATGGTTCCAGCTACTTGGAAGGCTGAGGCAAAGGATCGCCTGAGCCCAGTAGGTTGAGGCTAGGGTGGCCATGAGCATGCACCAGCAGTCCATCCAGTCTGGGTGACAGAGGGAGACTTGACTCAAAAATAAATAATTTTTTTTTTTTTTAGTTGGAATCTTCCTCTGTCGCCCAGGCTGGAGGGCAGTGGCATGCTCACACCACTGCAGCCTCAATCTACTGGGCTTAGGCGATCGATCCTTCCACCTCAGCCTTCCAAATAGCTGGAACTATAGGCATGCGCCACCATGCTCAGCTGATTTTCTGACTTATTGAAGAGATGAGGTCTCACCAAGTTGTCCAGTCTGGTCTCAAACCCATGGGCTCAAACCTCTCACCTCGGCCTCCCAAAGTCTTGGCAAGGATGTGATAAAATTGGAAATTCGTATTAAAAAAGGAAATTGAGGCTCTCAAGAATTTAAGTGGTTTTTGACTGTGGAACACTAGTATGTAAGAATGTAATACAGCTAGAGGCAGAGAATCATGGGGATTAAGAGCACAGACTCTGCTTTGGTTCAAATTCCAGCTCTGTCACTTACTAGCTGTGTGACTTTGGGGAAATTACTTAACCTCCCTGTGCCTCCATTCCGTAAGTGGAATGATGGTTGCACCTACCTCATGGGGTAGTTATGAGGATTAGATTAGTTAATATTTGTAAAATAGATAGGAAAGTATCTGGGACATGTTTACTACATAAGCCTAACATAAACTCCGTAAGAATAGGCAACTTATTTGTGTTTTCTACAACTAAATTCCCAGAGCAGAGCTGGCACTCAGTAGATACTTAGCAAGTTACGTGCTAAATGAACACATGAACAAGCTGGAGGAAGAACCTGGGTTCATGGTTTCTGAGTGGACATTCCTCCTACTAAACCATGGGTTGAAGATCAGCCTGGAAAGTTTGGGGTTAAGGGGTGTTGTGAAGGACAAGTAAGGTGTCCCTTACAGGGTCCTACAGAGGAGGGACTTTTGCCCGGAGCCAGGAGTTCTGGTTCCATCCTAGGCTTCATGCAGCCTCGGACAAGACCCTTTTCCTCTCTGAGTCTCAGTTTCCCATAAACCATGCAGGGATACCCTCTGAGTGGAAGGATATGACAGATACAGTGATGTAGACAGATGTGTTTTATTTTTGTTTTTTGAGTCAGAGTCACTCTGTTGCCCAGGCTGGAGGGCAGTGGCACACTCATGGCCATCGCAGCCTCGACCACAGGGCATTGTAGAGATGAGGTCTTGTCAAGTTGCCCAGGCTGGTCTCGAACCCCTGAGCTCTGCCAATCCTCGAACTTCTGTCTCCCAAAATACTGGGATTACAGGCTTGAGCAACCATGCCCAGCATGTTTTTTTTTGAGCTGGAGTCCCACTCCGTCACCCAGGCTGGAGTGCATTGGCACCCTCATGGCACTCCAGCCTGGGCGTCCACTTGCTGGGCTCCAACAATCCTTCCATCTCAGCCTTCCAAGTAGCTGAAACTACAGGCGCATGCTACCATGCCCAGCAAATTTCTAAAAATTTATTGTAAGCTGGGCTCGGTGGCTCAACCTGTAATCCCACACCTTGGGAAGCTGAGGTGAGTGGATTGCCTGAGCCCGCGGGTTCAAGACCCGCCTGGGCAACTTGGT
>NW_007246368.1:0-4184 GCF_000164805.1 Carlito syrichta | reverse complement strand
AAAAAAAAAAAAAAAAAAAAAAAAAAAAAAAAAAAAAAAAAAATTTATTGTAGAGACAAGATCTCGCCAAATTGCCCAGGCTGGTCTCGAACCCCAGACTCAGGGAATCCGCTTGACTTGACCTCCCAAAGTGCTGGGATTACAGGCTGAGGCACCGAGCCTGGCCCCAGCATGTTTTTAAGATCATCTTCAGGTCCAACTTGGGGTCAGGCGTCACTGGCCACCCCTGGGGTGAAGACAGCTTAGTCTTCTGTTCAGACTTTCCAGGTGAACACTGGTTGTGGAGAGTGAAATCAGGTGGCAGACCCAAGAGAAGGGGCATGGAAGGGAGCTCCTCTCCAAGACAGAGGCTGACTGAGCTGTAAGAGGACCCCTGGCCTGGGAGAACAGGCTTGGAGTAGCAAGGCTACCAACTGCCTGCCCACCAGCTGGTCCGAGGACAGGGGAGGGAGGCAGCTCCGAGCCCTCAGCGAGCCCTCACCTGGTGTGGGAGCCTGCTCTGTCCTGCCCTTCCACAATGCTGCGTAGCCATCCTCGTGTTTGTTGAATGCCACGAGCTGCACCTCGTACAATCGGCCGGGGACTGGGAAGGTCACAGGGCTCAATGCCAGGAGCACCTCTGGACCTTTCCCATCCACAGAGGATATTCCATCTCTAACCCCGGCAGTTTGCTCCCCCCAACCTCCACCCCCAAGCCCTCCTCACCTAGCTGGGTCAGTTCATACTGCTTCACCTTCTTCTTGAGTCGGATGGGCCCCACATCCCATGTCTGGTCTCCACGGCCCCCTGGGGGATGACCCCCATTGGCCTCCTCCTCGGCCCCCACCTCCCGCCAGTACAGTTTGTAGCCAGAGATCTGGGTGGGGTGAGGGGGCAGCTGCCAGGATACCAGCAGGGACTCCATCCTTGCCTGTACCTTCAACTCTGCAGGGGCAAAAGGGACTAGGGGCAGAGGGTAGGGTGAGACGATGAGAATAGGGGCGAGGAGGAGGCCAGGGTGGGGGAGAGAAGTCAGGAAGAGGTAGGAAGATGGCTTAGCGAGAGGCATGCCAGTCCCCGACAAATCGTCACTCGGTCACCATCTAAGCCAGGCCTGGTTGGGCTAGAGGTGAACTTGCTGTTCTACAAGCACAGAACTCAGGGATGCAGAGGTGTCTCCTGGGCGTCTGTAAAGAGCATCCGGGGCAGGGTGCTCTGACATGGAGCAGGCCTCTGTCTCCTGAATGAGCGAGCACAGGCCCCGGGGTGGCTGAGATGGGAGTGGGGAGGGGCCCAGGGGCTCGCTGTGCATCAGACACTGCTCTAAGCACTTTGTATGGTACACCTGTATCCTCAGTCCTCCACAGCAATGAAAACATTACTGTGCCCACTCTACAGATGAGAACACGGAGGCTCAAAGAAGTGAAGCAACTTGCCCGATGTCACACCAACAGTATGTGTACAGGTGTATCTGTGCTCACTCTGCTATTGGGCCTCTCGTCAAAAACAGCAACCACCATCATCCCGGAAGCAGTCACCACCGAGTGAGTTGTCACTCTGCACTGAGCACTTGAGCACAGTATACCATGGCAGGAATGCAGCCCCCAAGGTGGGCGTGGTCTGTCCAAGGCTGCACAGCAAGTAGAAGCAACACCAGGGTGCACCCTTTGCCTCTGCACCCGGGTCCCTAGCCCATGGGTGAGCCATGGAAGGATGCTGATGGGGCCCTGCTTTCCAAGGACACATTTCCCCATGGTCACATGCACCACCCGTCCACTCCAAACCCATACCATGGCTCTGGTTGTACACACTGGACATCCTATGCTGCACCCACGGGGATGGTGCCCCGAAGCCTGCCCCTGTGCCTGCCGAAATCCGAACTCGGTACACCTTGTTAGGCTGAAGTGAGCCCAGCATCAGCTGTGTCTCGTTGCCCTGCACCTCGGTGGAGAATGTCTGGTCTGCAAGGACAGAAGAGGTGGCTGCCAGGCGGCCACTGCAGACCCCGACATCAAGTCCCCTACCCCGACTCTTCCCCTCAGACCCTGCTCCTCAGGTCCCCTGTGAGCTGTCAATGGCCTCCACACACACGGGAGCAGGCACAGGGCTGGACTGAAGGCCATCAAGCTTGGCTTCCAGAGCCTTCCCACCCTCTCATCCCTCTTCACCATCTCCCAACCCTTCACACCTTCCCTCCCCGTCTCAGATTACCCACATCTGCCCTCACAAACCCGGGTGCCTCAGGTTTCCACGCCCACAAGCACACCTTTCTATCTCCCCATTTCTCTCTGCTTTGGGGGCTGGAAGGGACTCCAGATGTTACCCAGGCTACCTGCCTTATTTCCTAGATCAGGAAACTGAGGCAGGGACACAGGGTCACACACTGCAGCTGTGAGATGTGGGCTAGAGCCCAGGTCTCCTCAGCCTTGAGTCAGTCAACTTGTCTTCCCTCTTTTTTTTTTTTTTTTTGAGTTGGAGTCTCACTTGTCGCCCAGACTGGAGTGCAGTGACCGCTCCCGGCCACCGCAGCCTCGACCTGTTGGGCTCCAGCGATCCTTCCACCTCAGCCTTCCGAGTAGCCAGAATTACAGGCACGTGCTACCATGCCCAGCTGACTTTTTTATTTATTGTAGAGATGAGGTCTCACCAAGTTGCCCAGGCGGGTCTCAAACCCGCAGGCTCAGGCAATCCACTCACCTCAGCCTCCCAAAGCACGAGATTACAGGCTGAGCCACCAAGCTCGGCTATGTCTTCCCTCTTTACTCCCGCTGACTCTGCCCCAGCCAAGCCTCTCTCCCAGGGTCACCCGCCCCTGTCCCCCCACTCTGCCTGGGACTCCAGGTCTCCGGCCCACCGCCCTGCGCCTGCCACACTCACCTTCCCTTCCAAGACCATACTCCACCCGGTACTTCACCACTTGCCCATTGCTCAGGCCAGGGGGTAGGGGCAACCATGCTACCCTGAGGTCTGAGGGGCTGGGGCTGGACAGCAAGAGCTGCGGGGCCATGCTGGGAACTGAGACAAGAGCATCATGTGAGTGCCATGCCTGCCATGGATGGGAGGCCAGGGCCAGCCTGCCCACATCCCCCAAGGGTCAGCAGTGGGCCAGGACAGGGTCTGAAAGAGGAAAGGGAGCCTCTTAGAGACACCATGCCCAAGGGCGAGGGGCATACTTCCCACCCAGAGGCTGAACAGAACCTGAGTCACCATCTTCCACATAGGGCTCATATCACTGGCTCCACCACAGTTGGACAGCATGTGCTTGTCTGGGAGAAGGACCATGTGACACAGGGACTCACAAGGCCTGGTTTGTGTCCCAGCTGCACTGCTGACCTTGGGCAAGTCACCCTCATTTTCTAGGCCTCAGTTTCCCCAACTATGTACTGGAGAGAAGAGTGCCTGCCCACTCGCTTACAGGGCATGCAAGGTGACAAGCACAGGTAAAGTTCCTCAGGTGAGTGAGGAGAAGGTGAGTGGTCACCCCAGGGAGCTCCCTGTGCCCCAAGCCACCCTGAAAGCCCCTAGCCCTACCATCCTCTAATGTGTGTGCCCACGCAGGGGTGGAGGCGCGGCTGGCCCCGCGCTGGGAGTAGGCCACCACATAGAACTCATAGTCCGTGTTGGGTTCCAGGTCCCGCACCTGCAGCTCAGTGGTGTCATTGTTCACAGCAAACTGGTATTCCACATTGTCAATGCCTGGTGACACAGAGACAAGGGCCAGCTACAGGATCCCCTCGTGGGCCAGCTGGAGCCTGTCCAGGAAATCTCTTGTTGTCCCTGAGTTGATGGCAAGGCCATCCAGATCATCTGACTGGAGAGTATAAGCTTGTCTCACTGCATCTATTCTCCCACCAGGTGGAAGTTCTTTCTGGCATCTCCCTGAAATGACTTACCCTGCCACTAGTTAACTGGGGTGGAAGGTGGCTCAGACCATCAAGGCATCCTCTCCTTTCTATCTCAAGACAACTGTGACCCAGGGGAGCAGTGCCACACACCCACCCTTGACCCCAGACTGAGGACCTCCGGCACCACTGGGCTCCTGTCTGCGGGATCCTGTCTCCCTGCCAACCGCCCCCCCACCCCACTGGCCAGTGGACATACCCTGCGCCTTCTGGTAATGCAGTGAGAAGCCGATGATCCGATCGCTGTGCAGCTCTGGTCGCTCCCAGGCCACCAGCACCGCAGAGCTACTCAGAGGCGTGGCA
>NW_007246367.1:0-4705 GCF_000164805.1 Carlito syrichta | reverse complement strand
CTTCCAGATAAGACCTTATAACGGAGAGTTGTAGAAATGGATTGAGGCCTCCCATAATCCAGATTCCTTCTTTTATTATCAGGAAGATGCCCAGACATTTTCTGGTGAGGGGAATTACAAACTCTTACATATGAATACAAATACGCCAAGAAGTTTCCCAGGGACATGGAATGGAAGATTGCTGGTTCTCCCTTAAGAATACATCCTAAATATGTGGGAACCCCTAATCCCACATTCTCAATGGGAAAACGAATGTCCAGTAGTAGTTTCTGGACTACGAGGCAAACCTGAAGCCTGTGATCACAATAACAAATGGCAGATGATTGCGTGGATTTTGGAATCTGACCTTACAGGACCCTGTGAAACAAGCGGACCTGTAGGCCAGTTTCTAGGTTACAACTATCAAGAGACGGAACTTCTTCCTGGGGATCGGCAATGCCGATTTGTGGTATGCATATAGGATGTTGCTCTGAATAATATGAGAACCAGGACACCTAGAATCCAGTATAGCATTTGACAAAGTTCCTGTCTATTCCTAGGTATGAGCACTGCCTTAAGCCACAGATAATTTAGCAAATGGCAGATGTTTGCAAGTTACATGGAAACCGAGTTTCCTGGTTCCTCTTTAGTAAAGCGTGTAGAAACTTCCAAGGAACACAGTGACCCAGATTCCTATTTCGTTCTAAGCAAAACGTCGAGTTGTTTCCTGTTGGCCTGGAATTCCAGACTCTGGTATACCCATAGATAGATGACAAGAATATGCCAGGGGATGTGGAATCTAAGATTCCTGATTCCCTCACAATAATAACTCCTAAAAAAATGGAGCACATAAACCAAAAGTCCAAATAACGAACAGCGGAGCCACTGAAGTTTCTGGAGTACGAAATAACATTGTGGTCAGGGCTTACATAAAAAAAATTCGAGAGAATTACTTGTGTCCTGGATCTGGAGTCAGGTGTTCCAAGTATCGAAATGGATTTGTAGTGCCAGAATCTCGTTCAGAACTATCAAGAGTACTAGAGAGTTGCTTGAGTCCAAGAATGATTGATTCATAATATCCACATATCAAATAGCCCTAAAACATGAGTTGTGCTCGAAGATCTGATCTTGTTTAGCTCTTAGCAAGACGCACTGTTCATTTTCGGTATTGAGCAACCATATAGCCCAGATTCCTTATTCATCCTTTGCAAGAGTCATGAAGTTTCCTGTATATGGGGACTCCCATAACCCAGATTCCTGCTTCCTTCTCAGAAAGACACTGAGATATTTCGTGGTGATGTAGAATTCAAGTTGTTTGGATATCAATTGAAAGACCCTCAAAAGTTTCCTGGGCAATTGTAATCCAAGATTCCTGGTTCCCCTATAAAAGACACCCTAAAAATATGGGGACCCAGAAGCCCAGATTCCTGATTAAACCTTATGAAGAGGTCCTGTAGACTTCAGCGAATGAGAGCTCCAAGAACCCGGATTCCGTTTTCGTTCTCTGCAAGATGCCTTGATTTTCCCTGTTGATGTGTATTCCAAAAATCTGTATACAAAAAGACAGATGCCCACAAGTTTCCTAGGGACTGGGATTCCGTGATTCCTGGATACCTTTAAAAATACTAAACATTTGGCATCTGCAAAACCCTTGTCCCCTCTCAAAATTAAAGGGCAATTGGAAGTTTAAGAATACAAGGTTCATCTTGAGACCAAGAGTTACAGCCAAATACGGAGACATGATCCCTTTTGTCCTGGAATCTGGCCTTAGTTGTCTTGAGGAACCAAACGGACTTGTAGTGCCATGATACCCAGAACTATCAAGAGGACCAGAACGTTCCTAGAGTCCTGAATTGACTGATTCCTAATATCCACATGCTAAATAGCTCCAAAATATGAGGGGAGCTCGAAGCCCTGATTTTTGTTTGTCCAGTAGCAAGACGTCCTGAAAATTTTTTCGGACTGAGGACTAGTGTAGCAAGATTCCTTACTCATGCTTTGCTGGCAGCTGTACAGTGTCCTGTATATGAGTACTCCTTTTCCCCAGATTCCTGTTTTGAAACCCTGATTCTTGTTTAACCCTTAGCAAGACGTCATGTAGATTTTGTGATTGAGGAACCATGTAAATCAGATTCCTTATTTTTCCTTAGCAAGAGGCCTCGAAGATTCATGTTATGAGGAGTATTACACACATTCCTGCTTCGAATCCCTTTTTTTGTTTAGCCCTTAGAAAGAGGCCCTGTAGTTCTTTTGGGATAGACAACACGTGTAACCCAGTCTCCTTATTCTTTCTTAGTAAAAGGCCGTGTATTTGCCTGTATATGAGGACCCCATTTCAGCAGATTAATGATTCAAAAACCCTGATTCGTGCTTAGCCCTTAGCAAGAAGCCCTGAAGTTTCTAAGGGATAGAGGACACGTGTAACCCAGATTCCTTATTCTTTCTTAGCACTAGGCAGTCTTGTTTCTTGTATTTGAGGAACCCCACTACCCAGATTCCTACATTAAAAACCTGATTCCTGGTTACCTCTTAGTAAGACGCCCTTTGGATTTATAGGCTGAGGACTCGTGCAAACAAAATTCCTTATTCTTCCTTAGCAAGAGGCTGTGTAGTTTCCTGTATATGAGGACACCCATTACCCAGATTCCTGCGTCATTCTCAGCAAGGCGCTGAGAAATTTCCTGCGACTCAGAATTCCAGTTGTTTGGATATTAAGGGAAAGATTCCCATGAGGTTATTGAGGACCTGGAATCTAAGATTCCTGGTTCCCCTTACCAAAACCTCCCCAAAATATGGAATCTTCTAAATCCAATGTCCCAATTACACGAGGCCGACCACAAGAAACTTCTGTGGTTTTAGGTAACCTGAATCGAGGGATTTTGAAAAATATGCTATTTTATTACTGGGAAACCTGATTATGGTCCTAGATGTTCATAAAACACAAAATTATATTTGGGCCAGATCCTCAATTACAACTATGAAGACAATAGAATATTTCAGGCGATCTGTAATGACAGATTAAGGGTATCTACGGAGCTAGTAACTGTGATAAATGTAGGGACCCTGAATCCCAGATTGCTGATTAAACCTTATCAAGAGGCCCTGTGGGTCTGGCCAATGAGAACTCCTAAAACCAGATTTCTTTTTCGTTCTCAGCTAGATGCCCTGATTTTCCCTCGTGATGTGGATACAAACACTCTCTATTCAAATAGGCAGATGCCCAGAAATTACCTAGGGTCGTGGAATCCATGAATCCTGGTTGCCCTTAAAAGTATGTAATAAATAGTTGGCAACCTCAAAACCCTGGGACCCTATCAGAATAGAAGGACAAAAAAAGGTTTCGAATTATAAGATACATCTTAAGGCGATAAATACATACAAATATGGTGATAAGATTCTTTGTGACATGAAATCTTCTCTTTGTTGTCCCAAGGAACCCAACGGACTTGTAGGTCCACATTCTTGATTACAACTATCAAGAAGACCAGAAGGTTGCTGAGAATCTATAATGACAAAATTGTCATATCCAAGAGGCCTGTAGCCCTATTGAATGTGTGGAAATGGAATACCAGATTCCAGATTAGCTATTATAAGGTGTCCATATAGAATTCTTGGATTGGCGTCCCCCGTAACCCAGATTCTTTTTGTTTTCAGTAAGACTCCCGGAAGTTACCTGGCGACGTGGAAGTACAACCTCTTATATACCAATAATCATAATCCCAAAAGGTAAGAAGTTCCCTGGAATACAAGATTCCTGGATCCCCTTTAAGAATACATCCTAAATATTGGGGAACACCTAATCCCAAGTTACGAATATCAATCCAAAATTCCAGTAGTAATTTCTGGATTAGGAGGTAAACCTGAAGTCAGAAATTACACGAAAAATGGCGACATAATTCCTTGGGTTGTGGTATCTGGCCTTAAATCCTCCTGCAAAAAAAGCCGAGCAGATGGCCAGATTCTGTTACAACTAAGAAGAGGAGCAGCAGGTTCCTGGGAATCGGTAATGACAGATTTGTGGTATGTATACAGGAATTAGTTCAGAAAAGTGTAGATTCCAGGACTCCAAATTCCTGATTGGCATTTAGAAATTTCCTGTAGGCTTCTAGGTATGAGAACTACCTTAAGCCAGGGAAAATTAGCAACTGCCCAGAAGTTTGCTGGTCACATGCAAACTGATTTTCCTTATTGTACTATGGTAACATGAGTAGAAGCTTTCTGGGGACATAGTGTCCGAGATTCCTATTTCGTTCCCAGAAGAACGACCAGATGTTTCCCTGTTCCCTAGAAGTCCAGACACGTGGCTCCCAATAGAAAGACTCCCATTGCTCCTATGGACTTGTAAAACAAGACCCTGGTGCCCTCCCAAAAATACCTTCTAAACATGGTGCAACATCTAAAATCAAGGTCCTAATTCCACAAAGCGCAACTACCAGAAGTTTCTGGAGTATGAGGTAACCCTGAACTTAGGGCTTACATTCAAAAAACCCGACATGATTATTTGTGTCATGGAATCTGGCATTAGATGATCTAGAATATAAATGGACTTGTAGAGCCATATTTTTGTTTAAACAATCGAGAGCACCAGAATATTACAGGACTTCTGGAATGAGTGATTCCTAATATGCACATAGAAAACAGCTCTGAAAAATATGAAGATGTCGAAGTCCGAGTCTTGTAGGCTATACCAAGACGCCCTGAATATTTTTGGAATTGAGGACTCGTG
>NW_007246366.1:0-4915 GCF_000164805.1 Carlito syrichta | reverse complement strand
CAGCCAGCTACGTAGGTAGCTAGCTAGTTAAGTCTGCTGGCTATCCAGTTGGCTAGCTAGGTAGCTAGGCAGTTAAGTCAGCCTGCTAGCCAGCTGGCTAGCTAGTTAAGTCACCTAGTTAAGTCAGCTGGCTAGACAGCTGGCTATCTAGGTAGGTAGATAGTTAAGTCAGTTGTCTAGCCTGCTAGCTATCTAGTTAGTGACACCTAGGTAAGTCAGCTGGCTAGCCAGGTAGCTTGCTAATTAAGTCAGCAGGCTAGACAGCAGGCTAGTTAGTTAAGTCACCTAGTTTAGTCAGCTGGCTAGCCAGCTGACTAGCTACATAACAAGCTAGTTAATTCAGCTCACTAGCAAGCAGGCCAGCTATTTAAGTCAGCTAGTTAAGAAAGCTGGCTAGCCAGCTGGCTAGGTAGGTAGTTAAGCCAATTGTCTAGCCAGTTGGCTAGCTAATTAACTCAGCTAGTTAAGTCAACTGGCTAGCCATCTAGCTAGCTAGGTAGAGAGCTAGTTAAGCCAGCTGGCTAGCCAGCTGGCTAACTAGTTAAGTCAGGTAATTGAGTCAGCTGGCTAGCCAACTGACTACCTGGTTAAGTCAAGTAGTTAAGTCAGATGGCTCGCCAGCTGGCTAGCTAGGTAGCAAGATAGTCAGCTGGATAGCAATATGGCTAGCAGGTTAAGTCAGCTCATTAATTCACCTGGCCCGCCAGACGGCTATCTAGAGAAGTCAGCTAGTTAAATTCGCTGGCCAACCAGCTGGTTAGCTAGTTAAGTCAACTAGTTAAGTCAGCTGCTTAGGCTGCTGGCTAAATAGTTAGCTAGGCAGTTAAATCAGACAGCTAGCCAGCAGCCCAGCCAGTTATGTCAGCTAGTTTAGTCAGCTGGATAACCAGCTGGCTAGGTAGCAAAGTGAGCTGATTAAGTCAGTTTTCTTACCAGCTGAATAGCTAGTAAAAAATGTAGTTACGTCTGAAAGGTAGTCAGCTGGCTCTCTAGTTATTTCAGCTAGTTAAGTCAGCTGGCTCGCTAGGTGGCTAGCTAGTTAAGTCAGCTAGATATGTCAGCTAGCTAGCTAGTTAAGTCAGGTAGCTATATGATAGCTAGCTAGGTAGCTAATGAGTTAAATCGGCTATTTAAGTCACCTGGCTAGATGGGTAGCAAGCTAGTTAAGTCAGCTAGATAGGTCAACTGTGTAGTTAGGGAGCTAGCTAGTTAAATCTGCTGGCTAGCTAGTTATGTCAGTTAAGTCAGCTGGATAGCCATAAGCCTAGCAGGATAGCTAACTAGTTATGTCAGCTGGCTAGCCATTTGGCTAGCTAGTTAAGTCACCAATTTAAGTCAGCTAACTGCCCTGCAGATTAGCTAGTTAGTTAGGTAGTTAAGTCAGTTGGCAAGCTAGTGGGCTATGTAGGTAGGTAACTAGTTAAGTCAGCTGGCTATTCAACTGTCTAGCTGGTAGCTAGCTAGTTAAGTCTTCTGGCTAGACAACTGGCTACTTCGTTAAGTCATCTAGTTAAGTCAACTGGCTTGCCTGCTGTTCAGCTAGATACAAATTAAGTCTGCTGGCTAGACAGCTGACTAGGTAGTTGTCACCTAATTAATTAAGCTGGACAGCCAGCTGGACAGCTATGTACCTAGCTAGTTAATTCAACTGGCTGGAAAGCAGACCAGCTATTTAAGACCTCTAGTTAAGTCACCTGGCTAGGTAGTGACCTAGTTAAGTCAGCTGGCTAGCCAGCTGGCTAGCGAATTATGTCAGCTAGTTAAATCAGCTGTCTCTCCAGGTGGCTAGAGAGTTACTGAGCTAGTTAAGTCAGTTGGCTAGCCAGAGAGATAACTAGTTAAGTTGGCTAGTTTAGTCACATGGCTGGCCAGATGCCTATCTCATTAATCAACTAGTTAAGTCAGCTAGGTAACCAGCTGGTAACTAGTTGTCACCTCATTAAGTCAGTTGACTAGCCAGCTCTCTAGCTAGTTAAAAATCTAGTTAATTCAGATGGCTAGACAACTGACTAGGTAGTTATTTCAGCTAGTTAAGTCAGCTTGCAAGCCAAGAGGATACGTAGGTAATAGTTAATTCAGCTGGCTAGCCACCTGGCTAGCTAGTGATGTCAGCTAGTTAAGTTAGTTGGCTATCCAACTGGCTAACTAGTTATGTCAGCTAGTTGAGTCAGGTGGCTAGCCAGCTGACTAGCTGGTTAAGTCAGCTAGTTAATTCAGGTGGCTAGACAACTGGCTAGCTAGGTAGCTCACTAGTTACATTAGCTGGCTAGCCAGCTGGCTAGCTGGTTAAGTAAGCTTATTAAGTCAGCTGGTAGTCACCTGGCTAACTAGATTGGTAGCTAATTACGTCAACTGGCTATCCTGCTGGCTAGCTAGTTAAGTCAGCATGTTAAGTGAGCTGGCTAGTCGGATAGCTAGCTAGGTGGCTAGCTAGTTAAACCATCAGGCTAGCCAGAGGGCTGTCTAGTTAAGTCAGCTAGTTAAGTCAGCTGGTTAGCCAGCTGGCTAGCTAGGTGTCTGACAACTTAAGCCGGCTTGTTAGCAGGGTGGTCAAGTAGGTGGCCAGCCCAGTTAAGATGGCTGGCTAGCCGGCTGACCAGGAGGGTGACTGTATAGTTAATCTGGCTAGCTATCCAACTATCCAGTCAGCTGGCTGGCTATTTAAGCCAGCTTGCTAGCCAGCTGGCCATACCGCTAGTTAGATAGCCGGCAGCATAGCCAGATAGCCAGCCAGGTAGCTAGGTAGTTAAGCCAGCTGGCTAGCATTCTAGTCAACCAGGTAGCTAGCTAGTTAAGTCAGCTGGCTAGCCAGCTCGTCAGCTATCTAGCTAGTCAGTTAGTTAAGTCAGCTAGCTATCCAGCAAGCTAGGAAAGTCAGCTAAATATTAAGCTAGCTAATTAAGTCAGCTAGCACATAACATTGCTAGTCTGCTAGCTAGTTACATCAGCTAGCTAGTCAGCTAGATATTTAAGTCAGCTAGCCAGCTATCTCTCCAGTTAGCTAGCTAGTTAAGTCGGCTATCTAGACAGCTTGATAGCTTCTTTGCTACCCAGTTATGTCAGTTAGATAGCCAGCTAGCTAGTCAGCTAGCTAGTTAAGTCAGCTAGCAAATCAAGAACGTACTTAGCTAACTAGTCGGCTAGCAACTGAGCTAGCTGGTCAGCTAACTAGTGGGCTCGCTCGCTTTCCATCAGTGAGCTAACTATTCAGCTCGCTTGCCTGCCAATTGATCAGCAAACTGGTCAGCTCACTCACCAGCCAACAGGTCAACTAACTTGTCAGATCGCTCTCAAGACAGCAGGTCAGCTAACTAGTCGGCTTACTCACCAACCAACTAGTTAAGTCAGCTCATCAATCAGCTAGCTCACTGGCCAACTAGTTAAGGCAGCTCACCCAATGATTAACTAGCTGTCCTACTAGTTAAGTCTTCTGACCAGTCAACAAAATCACCAGCTGTCTAAAGTCAGCTGACCAGTCAGCTCACTCGTCAACTGACAAGTTAAGTAAGCTGACCAGTCAGCTTACTTGCCAGATGACTAGTTAAGTCGGCTAACCCATTGGCTCACTCACAGGCCTTCTATCTAAGTCTTCTGACCAGCCGGCTCACTTGCCAACTGTCTAAAGTCACCTGACCAGTCAACTCACTCACCAGCTGAATAGTTGAGTCAGCTGACCAGTCAGCTCACCCACCAGTGACTAATTAAGTCAGCTGACCAGTTGGCTCACTCACCGGGTGACTCGTTAAGTCAGCTGACCAGTTGACTCACTCACCTGCCGACTAGTTAAGACAGCTCACCTGTCGGCTCACTCACCAGGCAACTAGTTAAGCCAGCTAACCGGTCAGCTGACTGGCTGGCCAACTAGTTAAGTCAGCTAACCAGTCAACCGACTAGTCAGCCAACTTGTCTGCTGACAAGTTATGTCGGCTAACTAGTCTGTTGACTAGTTAGGCAAGCGAACTAGTCGGCTGACTATTCAGGGACTAGTAGGTCAGCGAACTAGCCAGCCATATAGTTAAACGAGTTAACTTGTTGGCCAGCTAGTCAGTCAACGAGTTAACCCAGCTAACTTGTCAACCGAGTAGTCAACCAACTTGTTAAGCCAGCTAAGTTGGCCAAGTAGTCACCCAACTTGATAAACTTGCTAACTAGTCAGCCAACTCATCAGTCAACAATATAATTCACCTAGCTAACTCATTAACCAACTAGTTAAGTCAGCTAGCTCTCTCGTTAGCCAACTAGTTAAGTCAGCTATCTAAGTCAGCTAGCTAAGTCAGCTAACTCACTAGTGAGCTAACTATTAATGTCAGCAACTTAAGTCTGCTAACTCACTAGTTCACTAATTAGTTAAGCCAACTAGTTATACACCTAGTTAAGTAGTTAGCTAACTATTTAATTCAGGTAGTTAAGTCAGATAGCTAACTAGTGAAGTCAGGCAGTTAAGTCAGCTAGCTAAATAAAGTCATAGAGGTAAACAAGCTAGTTAACTCAGCTTTCTAATTAAGTCAGCTGGTTAAGACAGCTAGCTAGATATTTAGCTAATGGGTTAAGTCAGCAGATTGAATTGGGTAGTTAGGTAGTTAACTAACGTGTTAACTCAGCTGGTTGAGTTGGCTAGCTAGCTAGTTAGCAAATGGGTTGAGTCAGCTGGTTGAGTATGCTAGCTAGCTAATTAGCAAACGGATTGAGTCAGCTGGTTGAGTCATCTAGTTAGCTCATTAGCTAAGGAGTTAAGTCAGATGATTAAGTCAGCTAGCTAGCACGCTAGATAATGAGTAAACTAACTAGTCAGCTAGCTGGATAAGTCATCTAGCTAGCTAGGCAGCTATTTATATCAGCTTGTTAGGTAGGTACCTAGCTGGTTAGCTAACTATTTAAGTCAGCTGGCTAGCTAGGTAGCTAGTTAGTTAAGTGA
>NW_007246365.1:1661-8990 GCF_000164805.1 Carlito syrichta | reverse complement strand
TTCTTCTCTTTGTTCACAAATACAAAAGCCAGCTGAGGCTGGTCTGTATTCCTGTATCTTAAATGCAGTGATTCAAATCTAATAAAAAGGCACTTGGAATACAGCATTGATAAAATTGTATGACTGTACAGGGGGACATTTTGCTTGTAGCCATGAGATATGAACTTCTGATTAACTACTTCAAATATTAGAAATATGAGAACCATGTTTTTGCTATTGTGAAAAGTGCTGCAATAAGCATGCATGTGCAGGTATCTTTTTTGAGGAATGATTTTAGAGTTAGTCTGGATATATCCCCAGCAGGGGGATTGCCGGGTCATATGGAATGTCAATTTATAGTTCTTTTAGAAATCGCCACACTGTTTTCCATAGAGGTTGAACTAGTTTGCATTCCCATCAACAGTATAGAAGTGTTCCCTTTTCTCCACATCCTTGCCAGCATCTGTTGTTTTTTGAGTTATTAACAATGGCCATACTTACTGGGGTAGGTGGTATCTCACTGTGGTTTTGATTTGCATTTCACTGATGAGTAGTGAGGCTGAGCACTTTTTCATGTGTCTGTTGGCTGCCTGTTTGTCTTCTTTTGAGAAATGTCTATTCGTGTCTTTTGCCAATTTTTTAATGGACTTTTCTTTTTTTTTTCCTTTGAGCATGTTTGAGTTGCTTGTAGGTCCTGGAAGTTAGGCCTTTGTCAGATATACAGTTGGCAGATATTTTTTCCCATTCCATGACTGTCTCCCACTCTTCTGATGGTTTCTTTCGCTTTGCAGAAACTTTTCAGTGTAATGAGGTCCCACTTGTCTACCCTACCTCTTTTGGCATGGACATCTTGGGTTTTAATCAAGAATTGGTTACCTATTCCAGTTCCCATATGGGTGTCTCCTGTGTTTTCTAAGATTCTTATAGTTTGAGGTTTCACATGTGGGTCTGTGATCCAGTTAGAGCTGATTTTTTGTGCATAGTGGTAGACATGGAACCAACTGTGCTGCCCATTGAAACTGGACTGGATTGAAAAAAATGTTGTAAATTTAAATGGTGGAATATTACACAACCATAAAAAAGGACAAATTTATGGACTTTGCAGCAACTTAGATGGATTTGGAGCCTTTAATATTCAGTGATCTATCACAGAAACAAAGAACTGAAAATGACATGTTCTCACTCATAAGCAGACCCTGAACATTTACCACAATACCATAAGAAAGGAATTGGCAGTAGCCAGAAATTTCCAGGGAAGGGAGGGGAGGCACATAACATCAATAATGGTAACTGATCTCAAACCAGGCAAAAGGGGCACCAAAGGGAGGCCCAAACTTTACCTGTATGATAACCACTCATATACCTAGTTCTGAATTGTACCCCACATCCTTTAAATTAAAAAAAGAAAAATTTAAAGACTATCAAGAGGAAATTAATATTATGTAATTGAAGATTTGAAAACCTCATGGAAATTAATAGAATACTAAAATTTATTTACTAAGATGTATAATAGACCCAAACTAAAGAAATAAATTAAAAACTTTTCTCCAAAGACCAAAAAAAGAAAGAAATATGAGAACCAATAGACACTTTATTATTATTTCACCCCTTTCTCTGAGTTGTACTAAATGACACTTTGAATACCAAATAAACTTACTATCTACAGCCAAACATAATAGCATCAATGGTAAGTTTGACCAAGGAGTCAAATGTGACAATTCTGATGAATTAATGGTAAGTTTGACCAAGGAGTCAAATGTGACAATTCTGAGCGAATTAATCTGAATGTGCAAATGACAAGCACCTTTAGCTTTATTATATCATAATTTACCTAAAGTGTATAATTGGTGGCATGTGTGAAGATAAGTACCAAATAAGCAAAAGATTCAGTAAGATGTTGCCATCAATTAATTCTACAAAAAAGAAACATTTTTCTGCTCTGATTTTTTTCAGCACCATTCCAAGTTTCTGAGGAATATGATTCCTTTTGTAAAGTCTATAAAATAGAGTCTTGAAAATAAATTAGTTTTACTTTTTACCATCATCAGCAACCTCTAGTATTGGGGATGTTGTAAGCAGATGGGTGTGTGCTTGCAATTCCATTTTTAGTTCCTGTATATGCTCAGATATGAAAAACACAAAGTAGAAGTCAATGTTCCCGTCTCTACCAGGTTGAATAGTCCATTTTAGACACATCTATCTTTTCTAGTAAGTGCAGTCTTTCAGCTTTCCATTTCTGCTCTCTAATGTTTTTCAAGATGGAATTTTGGCAAATGAGACTCATGTAAACTCATGGCACTAGGTGGATGGAAAGTGTTCCTTAGTACACATTAGTATCTGTGTTGGACTGTGTCAGTCAGCTCCTTGGGTCCTTATATCCTTAGATGACATCTGCTAAGGTATAGTTAATTTATTCTTAACTCCAGGTTTTTTTGACACCACTTCCAAAGCCTGCAGTTGCTGTATTCCCTTGGCTGTTCACTTGGCATAGGCCACACTCCCAGAAAGCAAGCATATCTCTCTATGCTGATGGTTGCCACTTCATTTCTGCTGATGCTATGGATTCTTCAAACTCTGATTTGAGTCATACCTGGTTGCTGGCATTGGGTAGCTTTGTTGCCCCTGGTTACAGGATCAATTAACTCCTCGATCACTTCCTCTGAATGTATCCAGATTCTCAGCTAACTTCTATTTTGACTTGTACAGCATGTGAAAATGCTGTGCCGGAGAACAAAAGAGAATGCTGGATGGTCTCACACTAGTAATTAAATGCTCCTCTTCCACTCCCAAGTCGCTGGGCAGAATTACTCCCATAGTTCCACTCTATCCCAAGTATTACAGGAATTACAATCATACTATGCACCTGAAATTGGAAAGAACCAGAAACATTTGGTGAACAGCACTAATGGCTACCACAGGCACCCTCCTGCAACGCGATCTCCATCCAGAAGCTCAAATCGCAAATTCAAATCAAAGTCCTCATCTCTTTTTGGCTTGTCCCTCAGTGTAGCTAGCATGCCTTGACTTTTGGGATTTTAGCTTTGACAGAAGAGTTTAGATACATGCCTCATATCTTGTCTTTTCTACTTGCATCCCCCCTCCTTTCTCATAATCTACCATGACCAAAAAGAGAAAGCTCCTCTTCCAGTCTTACTGGAACTACTAAGCCTTTTGTTTTCTTCTCTTTGGAATGAATATTAGTGCTGCCCTGCTTCTTTGAGTCAATAAGGTAAAATGATTGCTAGGGAATATAATGTACTATGGAGAGAAATATGAAACTTTATTATTTTCAAAATATTATCCTGTCACATCTGAATTCATAATTCATGCAATATTTTGCATGTAATATTTGCTACAATTTAGTAACAAGCCTCACTAATTTAATAATGTACTTTTGTGAAATTTTTTAGCCTATCATTTGCTAAAGATGTGTTACTCACTCCCTATGGGAAGATCTGCCATTTCATATTATGAAAGGAGTTGCGTATTATTTCTACCTTTGAGTCTTTCTAAATTGTATGTGGCTACCTTAACTTACAAGGCAATCCAAGTTCCAAACATTCGTATATTAAAGCCTACTGTTTCTTTTAAAAATGCTTTTATTTCATAGATGAAAGATAGATACACTTATAAAGTTACTAATTCAATGGCACATAATGAGCTTTTAGGACATAACCCATGACATGTTTGTTTGACTATTTTAAATTATTTCTTAATATTACAGATTATCCTTGTTGAAGCCTATGGGTCCTAAATCGTGTTGCTGTCTCTGGTCTTCAAGTCATTGCTAATAAATAGACTGCCAATCACTACAGCACCTGATGTAGATAACTTGAAGAGGAACTTTCTGGGATTTTCCCATAATCTTTGCAACTAAACTCTTTTAATGTCATTAGAGTCTCCCTAAAAAACAAAATTACTAGAACCAAAAGAATAGACTTTGAAGATCTAATGCCACTACTTGGTTCATAATGTATGAGCGCCACTAAAATTGTTTCCTTGTCAAAGTACTAAGATTTTTCTAATGTCTATAGGACATATTAACATTGCATATATGTTACAGTACCATACTATGTTTAATATGGTAAATAAGTGCATGCTCTTTTTCATCAATGACTCTCATAACACCTCTCCAAACTGTTTGTTTTCTACAACATACCTGCAATGAACTGAATGTTTGTGTCCCCAAAAATGTATATTTTAAAATCCTAACCCTTAGTGGGTTGGTATATGAGGTGAGGCCTTATGGAAGTAATTGTCATGAGTGTAGAGCCCTCATGGATGGCATGATTACCCTTATAAAAGGAACCCTAGCGTGCTCTCATAGTCACTTTCTGCTATGCCAATACAGCAAGAAGTTGACCAACTGTACCCAGAAGAGGGCTGTCACCAGAATCCAACCATACGGGC
Organism: Carlito syrichta; assembly: GCF_000164805.1. NCBI lineage: Eukaryota > Metazoa > Chordata > Mammalia > Primates > Tarsiidae > Carlito > Carlito syrichta. The sequence goes on along the minus strand of NW_007246365.1, from coordinate 4,601 downwards.
ACTCTCACTTAGAATTCCAGCCTCTAGAACTGTGAGAAATAAACTGTTGTTGTTTATAAGCTACCCAGTCTACAGTACCTTGTCATAAACATTTGTTCTAATCTGGCTATCTTAGAGATGACCTCGTAATGCATTTGCCTATTTTTTTCTCCATCAATTGATGATAATGCCCTTCTCACTGTTTCAGGGAAAGTTATTTTATTATATTTTGTGAAATCAATAGTGTGGTATATTTGTCTTTAACACACAGTGATGCCCACATTAACCTGGACAAGACCAGAGAGTTGAATGGCCTTGTTCCTCATGCTGCGGATAAATCAACATAGTCATATGTCTTATTCTGTTTCTTATTTTTCTTTGCTCAATTTGAAGGAGATATTTACTTCATGTCCAGATTACACACAGGCCTACAGGGTAATTCATGTTTTACTTTTAATGTGAGAGTTAGTATGTTCTTGTTAGAGTTTGTCAAGGTAGGGCTCCATAAATTATATATCTAATTTGCAAAATTGGAATTAAAAATAGATGAACAATGCAGATCTTATTAGTATATGTCATTCCTTCTTATTACATGTATGTTTAAAATTTTTTATCAGGAATGTACATGGGAAAACAGGAGTTATATATATATCAGATGTTTCTATTTCTTCTGTAAAGAAAAGAAAATGCTCTTTCAATGGGGAAAATGCTAAGTTGTCATGTGGTATTAAGTGGTGTCCCTGAGGGCTTAAAATACAGAGTTTAAGTGGGAGGGTAGATATACTTTGGCAAAATGCTCTTTTCTTATCCTCAATATTGTTGCAATTTAATGTCAACCAAAATTACTGGTATAAATGCACTACTCACTTATTTTCAGTTTTGTCATTACCAAGGCATTGGGGTTTAGGTGTATTTTTAATGGAATACATTTTATAAATTAGTAAGATGTACAATGGCAATGTGTGTGCTAAGTAACAAGAAGCATGACTGAAGCCCTGCCAGGTTCAGAGGTATTCTTTTTATAAATCTCAGAATACTATGACAAAACATTGTCCACTACCTTACACACACACACACACACACACACACACACACACACACACACACACGCTTTGGAACATTTTTTTTCCCTAAGCAATCCCAGCACTAAAACAAATACATACTTATCTCCAGCAAGGTAGTTTAACATTTTCTTAACAGAATTAATTTTACTACTAGAGAAGTAAGTCACACTAGTTGATAATTACTAGCATACACTGACTTGATTGTTTTAAGGTTGTTTATGTCAACTTCTCAACATCGATCACCACCACACATTTCTGTGGCCACCGCTAACAAGTTAATTATTTTATCAGTGCTTCAGCTCTTACCTTGAGTCTTTGTTTTTAGATAAGAATAGATACGGTAAACGTGAGTTAATTTAAATATTCTTTTCATTATGTAAAAAGTCTTTTTTATTATAAGGATGTAGGATACAATTCAGGTTTAGGTATAAAAACATTGATTATGCAGGTGCCCTTGTTGATGAGGTGTGCCACTCCGTCCCCTAGCAGTTTCCCTCAACTGCCAATCCCCTGGCAGTTTCCCATTACTGCCAATTGCTTTCTTATAGTATTATGACAATTATTCAAGGTCTGCTTATGAATGAGAACATATGGTACTGTTCTTTGTTTCTGTGATAGATCACTGAGTATGAGCGACTCTAAATTCATCCAAGTTGCTGCAAAGTTCATATGTTTGTCTTTCTTTATGGCTGCATAATATTCCATTGTGTATATGTACCACATTGTTTAAATCCAGTCCAGCTTCAATGGCAACATTGTTGGTTTCATGTTTTTGCTATTGTGAATAGAGCTACAACAAACATGCGTGTGCAGGTATCCCTTTTGTAGAATGATTTGAGTTCCTCCGGGTTTATTCCCAGTAGGGGAATTGCTGGGTCCTATGGAAGGTCAATTGCTGGTTCTTTCAGAAATCGTCACACTGTCTTCCAGAGAGGTTGCACTAGTTTGCATTCCCACCAGCAGTGTAGAAGCATTCCTTTTTCTCCGCATCCTCTCCAGCATCTGTTGTTGTTTGTTTTACTATTGATGGCCCTTCTTACAGGGGTTAGGTGATATCTCAATGGTGTTTTGACTTGCATTTCTCTGATGATGAGTGAGGCTGAGCACTTTTTAATGTATCTGTTGGCTGTCCATATAGCATCTTTAGAGAAGTGTCAATTCATGTGTTTTGTCCACTTTTTAAGGGGGCTGTTTGTGTTTTTCCTCTTGGCGTATTGAGTTCCTTGCAGAACCTAGATGTTAGGCCTATGTAAAAAGTCTTGGTTAGTAAACATATATGTTTTTTCATAAAGTTTTTGATCCTGATTTTTATTATTATCTCTGGGTTTTTTTGCACTGTCTTACTTCTTATCATACAGACATTTCTGACTGACTCTAAGACTGTTTATAGTCTTGGGGGGGCCAAGGGCTTGGCATTTTACTTACAGTTGACATAATAGCTTCATCACAATGACAGAAGTGAATTCATTCAACCTCCTCTATCCAAGAGCAAATACACACCATGGCAGTTTCACCTGCTTTTTGCCTCATTGCCTTAACCATTTTCCCCTTAAGACAGCAGATTGTGTGTTCTTTCTCTACTGGAGGCCAACTTCTCTTACTTTTAAAAAAGGGTGCCTACAAAAACTCTTTCTTTATTTACTCTGTCCTCCTCCTGTCCTACTTTGTAGATTACTTTTATATTAGCTTTCAGTTTGGCTATCTAACTTCCATGTTAACCATGATTACCATTAGTACTACTCACTGAAGGCTGATTATCCAAATTGATTACTTTTAGATTTATATTTTTAACCACATGTTTGCATTGATATTTGTTCTTGATGAGTAGCTGTTTCTTTTTTTTTTTTTTTTCGAGTTGGAGTCTCACTCGGTTGCCCAGACTGGAGTGCAGTGGCTG
>NW_007246365.1:0-1512 GCF_000164805.1 Carlito syrichta | reverse complement strand
GATTTTTTGATTTATTGTAGAGATGAGGTCTCGCTGCCCAGGCGGGTCTTGAACCCGCGGGCTCAGGCAATCCACTCACCTCAGCCTCCCAAAGGTGTGGGATTACAGGCTGAGCCACCGAGCCCGGCAGATGAGTAGCTGTTGCAAAGGCTACTCTTGATCTGCTTGGAAGAAGAAAAGTTAGATAAGAAACAAGTAAGTGATGACAACTTTGTTCTAAAAAAGGCAAGACAGTTTTACCTAAATAATAGGATAAGATGGTTTTCTGAAAGATGGGAAAAGGCTATTATATACTGTATTTCAGGTGGCAACATTATTTTGTAGGACAGAAATCGCATTTGATATACATGGCAATGATCCGTATTGGAAACACTGTTGGAAAAAGATAGCATGGTTCAGTCCAAAGAATGAGGCCCTCAGAGGCCTCGGCCGTGGAGGGCTCTGGGCACAGCAGCTGGATGCACTGGTGAAGGATCAGGTGGTGGCTGTCCCCCAGGGAACGCTAGAGCAGCCCTACTGGGGCTTCAGCGATGCGGTGGTGCAGACCCTGCAGTTGCTGGCGTTGGCGATGATGCAACCCAGTAAGTGCTGCTGGTCCACACTGAGCTCCAACAAGGCAAGACAGAGTTCCACCAGGCCCCCATGATACAGTGTACCCCAACAGCAAGCTTGTGGAGGGGCTGTGACATTCTTCTGCAGATGCACCAGAAGGAGAACGGAAGACGCTGAGGGTCTGCACTGCCTGTTGTTTTGTTTGTTTGTTTGTTCAGTGACAGGGTCTCACTCTGTCCAGGCTGGAGCACAGTGGCAGGATCATGTCTCATTGCAACTTAGACCTCCTGGGATCAGGTGACCCTTCCCCCTGCAGCCTCCCTAGAAGCTGGACTCACAGGCAGGGGGCCACCACACCTGGCTTTTTTTTTCTTAAATTTTGTGTAGAAACAAGGCCTGGCTATGCTGCCTAGGCTGGGATCCAACACCTGGGCTCAAGTGATTCTCCCACCTTGACCTCCCAAGGTGCTGGGATTGGGGGCGGAGTGGTGAACCACTGGACCTGAGCTGCTGTGCCCTATCAGATAGAATGTTTTACTTTGCCTTTCAGCTTCCTGAAATTGTGCAGACTTTAACAATCTGCCAAAGGAAGTGCTTCACTATGCCGTGAGCCATCGCCTACCCTGCAGTTGCCTAGGCCTTAAGAACTAGCCCCAAGACAGCTGGTCCCTGATGTCTGTGCAGCTGAGGGGTGCGCCCCCCGGCAGCCATCACCCTAGTGGAACAAAGCACCAGATTTCCTATCTAATTACATTATCAATAAATAATTTCCAGGCACCTAAATTTTAGATTTAGCCATGTCTTTGAGGATCATAATTTTTCCTTAATCTGTGCTTTCTGTAATAATAATTAGGAATTTATTGCTAATTATTGTATTAAAAACTCATCAGAATGTTAATTTAAAAGGTTAACCACCTCTCATGATTTCACGTTGGGAATTGCTATCCAAAATTCTCTGAC
>NW_007246364.1:323317-407018 GCF_000164805.1 Carlito syrichta | reverse complement strand
AAAAAAAAAAAAAAAAATACAGGAGGAAGGAAAAATAAACCTATTTTTAGTGCTGATTTCTCTCAAACATTTGCTTTGACTTTGAGCTATTTGCATTGCATAGACTTTGCTCATTTATATAAAATCAGGATTGCTGAAAGAAATGTGTACAGGTAATTCTCTGAGGCAAGAAAACAATCAGGAACTTATCAAGACTTGTTTCTCCTTGAACTAATAACCTTGATAGTAAGTATGCCCTAATGTAAACTCCCATTCAAAATTTCTTAAAACAAAGCCAGTGCTTCACAATCTGTAATTACTACTACAAAAACAATTTAATTGATTCTCCTATTCTCCCCTCTCTTGCATTTTCAAAGCCATTACTTACCACCTGATGAGGTTGTAGAGATCTCTATCACCACACCAGAATGGGAAATCTATGCTATTTTCATTAAGTAACTAAATGTTAGGCCATTTTCAACTCTTGAATAATTTCACACTCTTGGTAAGGTGAAAAAAAAAACCCTCAAAGTTTCTGTAGAATAGCTGATAATAATGATAGAAGCAATTCCTTACTAATGCAGGCTATTTTATAGTTTATGTATGTTTTTATTTTTTATTACTATTATTTTTTGGTATTAATATATATTTTTTATTTTAAAGTTGTGGGATACAGTTAAGGGTTAGGTATACAAATATTCATTGTGCAGGTACCCTTGTTGATGAGGTGTGCCTCCCTTCCCCAGACAGATATTGATTACCGTTAATCCCACCTCCCTTCCCCTTCCTGTCCCCCCCATAGTTTCCCGCCACTGTCAATCCTTTTATGATATGTTTTTATATATAATATTTCATTGGAAATAACTTCAGAAGTTTTATTTGCTAGCCCCATTTTATTTTCTAAGAAAGAAGCGTAATAAGATAATTTGCAACTTAAAGATACTAAGGCGAAAAATAACTTGAAAACATTCTAGTTCATTCCAAACAGAAAAATAAAATCTAGTTATTTTATTTAAAAATAAAAGACACCTCCAGGAGTTGATTACTACTGGAATTGTAGGTAAATAAGTGAGCTTAAGAAATTATTCTAGACCTCAGAATTTATAATAAAGTAAAAAAAAGTATTAAAAAAATTAGAATCTAGGAATTAGGGCATGAGGGCTTATATATCTTGTCTTCCCATAGTAGATCATCATTTACCTGCTCAGAATTTTGGTTTTTCAACCCATCATGCAAGTGAGATTCCATGTTCCTTCATAACTTTTGTCATTCCCTATCCCCACACAGGAAGTGAAAAGGGATTCCCTATATCCTTCACCTCATTTGTCCTTCTCTATCTTCACCTCTGATAGGGAAGAAATTCTTTTGTTTTTAAATATCAAAGTTACACTGAGGTATAATGCTGATTTTTTTAAAGATGTAGGGTACAAATCAGGATTGGGTACATAAGTGATTTACAAACAGGTGAATTTGGACCTCACTTCAGCTGGATTAGGATCAGGCACCCTTATGGATACTATGTGTTCCCCCCTTCCTCCCCTGGCAGTGTCCCACTACTGCCAATCCTTTTCTTATAGTATTATGCTAGATGTTCAAGATCCACTTATGAGTGAAAACATGTGGTACTCGATTCTTTGTTTCAGTGATAGATCACTGAGTATGATAGATTCTAAATTCATCCAAGTTGCTGCGAAGTCCATAATTTTGTCTTTATTTATGGCTGCATAATATTCCATTGTGTATGTGTACCACATGTTTTTATTCAGTACACTTTTGATGGACAGCATCGTTGGTTCCATGTTTTTGCTATTGTGAATAGTGCTTCAGTAAACATGTGTGCACAGCTCTCTTTTTTGTAGAATGATTTGAGTCCCTCTGAGTATATTTCCAGAAGGGGGATTGCAGGGTCATATGGAAGGTCAATTTCTAGTTCTTTTAGGAATGCCACAGTTTTCCATAGAGATTGAACTAGTTTGCACTCCCATCAACAGCGTAGAAGCATTCCCTTTTCTTCACATCCTCACCAGCATCTGTTGTTTTTTGTTTTATTAATGATAGCCATTCTTACTGGAGTTAGATGGTATCTCACTGTGGTTTTGATTTGTATTTCTCTGATGATTAGTGAGGCTAAGCATTTTTCATGTGTCTCTTGGCTGTTCATATGTCTTCTTTTGAGAAGTGTCTATTTATGTCATTTTTATTCATTCAAAAATATTTGAGTACCTACCTACTGTCAGGCACCGTTCTGTGTAGTGAGAATACAGCGATGAGTCACACAGAATCGCTGCTCCTGTGTAGCCTACATTCTAAAGGGGGAGGGGAGATAAGAAATTAATTTGTCACATAATCAGAGTTTTTCGGGTGATAAGTACTTTGAGGGAAAAATGAAGCAGGTTAGAGGATGGGTGAGTGATACAGGTGTAAATGAATTGATCAGCAATGATTCTCCAGCAAAGGTAATAGTTCAGGGGAAAACATATATTATTCAAGAATAGGCAATGCTTATATTGCAGGTATTCTCTCTACAGCTACTGAAATCAAACTCATAGAGATGATTGTATTTGTCAGCTTGGGGGTGACAGAGAAGAACTGAAAAGGGGGAAGAATAGGTTGGGTCCTTTCTAGCAATGCACTGAGTGCTGGAAACATACCAGGCAGTCAACAAATGAGTGTTTAATCTCTGTAAAGTCATGTTCCTAACCTCACATAAATCGAGCTAATGTGGCAATTCTATCAAGAACAGTATTTTGGAATGCCGGTAAGAAGGATCTCCCAGCCAGTTTCTAACCTTCAGATAGTTCTCTGAAGGGAAAAAACCGATATTATCTTGGAGGAGGAAGATAGAGCATCTTATAAGGGAAGTTCCCAACATATGAGAAAAGCAGGAACATCTGCCCTTCTGGACCCAAGGGATTGTGGATAAAGAAGAATGCTACAGAGTTTTCTTTTTTGCATCCTACTCCTGAGTAAAACCTTGAGGCAGGGTATGTGTTGCTGGCCAGTAAACATATGATAGATGTGGAAGAATCTGGAACATCAGGGACTAATAACATATCCCCCCACTCCCCACCTCTGCCTTAGGAAAGTTGCATAGTCCTGGTTAAAAGTCTTGTATGTGGACACGTCCCAGGAGCAATAATGCAGAAACCAAGGGAAATGGCCAGAGAGAAGATTCTGAGGTAAAATTCCTGGCTCCCCAAGGCCCACTCAGATTTCTGGAGCTGTATTCAATATGGTAGCCACTAGAGACATAGCCTGAAATTAAAATTTAAAGTAACCAGAATTACGTAAAATCTAAAACTTGATTCCTTAGTTGCACTAGCTATATTTCAAGTGTTCAATAACTATATGTGACAGATGGCTACTGTATTGAACAGTGCAGGTAAAGAAAGTTTCTATCAGCACAGAAAGTTATATCAGGCAGCAATGGTCAGCAAACTTTTTGACAGTAAATATTTTTGGCTTTGTGGAAAACGAAGTCTCTGTCACAATTATTCAATACTATTACTGAATCATGAAAGCTGCCGTAATGTATGTAAAAGAACAAGCATGACCATGTTCCAATAAAACTTTATTTATAAAGATGGGCTTTGGCCTGAGGGCCGCAGTGTGCCCATGCCTGGAATAGGGGAACCAGAAGTTCCCGTATGCTTCTGTGAAGGGACAGGAGCCACTGAAAGAATTGCTGGACTAGTGGAGGCTTGACTAAGGCCAAATTACCTGATCTGTACACCCAAAAGCAATACAGGTCCAGGTGCAATTCAGACACACAGGACAAGGGCCAGAGTTGGCACTGTGGGGCAGCACACAAACTAGTACACATGGGCATCTTGAGAAGGAGTAGGGGAAGACAAAAGAAACTTAAAAGTCCAACCCCAAACAAACAAAATAATCTAAAAGAGATTATTCATATTGAAGAGACACTGATGCTGTCTATTGACAAATGTAGGCATCCCCACCCCATGCCTCAATCCCACCATCCTTTATATTCCCAATCTCCTGGGAGAGTGGGAGCTCAGGGGGAAGTTAGGTTCATTGTAAAAAAATAAGCAATAATTTCTTCAAATCTCTGAGTTACACTGCAGATAAAAAGCCAATGCTATTACGCAATGTTTTTGCACATATCCATAAAAATGGTTTAGAAAGGAAATCTTTGCACTTTTTCTAGGATCTCTGATTTGAGCTCATTCATCTCTACAGCCCTACCAGGGCCTCCTTGTGCCTGATGATATGCTCTGAGACATTTTGTGAAGCGAATACTGGCCTCGGAGGAAGAAAACCTGGGCTCCAGGTGTGTGGCTTATGCTAAACCTCTGAACCACTCTGGGCCTTAGCAACCTCATCTGCCAAGTGAGAAGATGTATCGAATGGCTCCTATGTTCTTATCCAGTTCAGAGATAACAGTTTTATGATTTGTCTAAAAGACAGTTGGCTGGTGGTGTGGCCTGTGACCATAATTAACAGAGTGAACCTGATCACATGTCAATGAATTAGTCTTAGCTTTACTAGTAAGCTTTTATTGATTCACTGAAAAGTCCTAACATTTCATACTTGAACAGTTGTAAGATCGTCTTATTACTCACCCTGTATTAGTCAGCTCAGTTTGCTATAGCAAAATATCATAGACTGGATGACTTAAAGAACATTTATTTCTCACATTTCTGTAGACTGGAAGTCAAGATCAGGGTGCTAGTACAGTCGTTTCTGGTGAGGCCTCTCTGGCTTACAGACATCCATATACCTCACATATCAGGAACAGAGAAGAGGAGAGCACGCTCTCTACTGTCTACTCTTATGAGGGCATTAATCTCAGAACAGGTGGCTGAGACAGGTTCTCTAGACTGGTGAATACCCTGGTTATTCTGAACTCCTACAGAGAAAAACAAGATGTGGTTAAAAACTGGTTAGTACCAGCTAGAACCAAGATGACTACTGATTTGCCTATTACCAGACCTTGTCCCTCATTATACACTCAATATAAGACATTAGTATGCTAAATGACACATCCTGTAGTGCCATGACAGTTCCAATCCTGACCATTTATACTAATAAACTGGGTGGATCCAAATTCTTAGAAATCCCCATCTCTTTCTCAAGAAATTATGAACATTCCACTCCTTGCTTAGCATATAATAATTATAAGAAATAACTATAAAAATGAAACCCAGCAAGATACAGCTGCTGTTCTTCCTATATACCTGCCCAGGCTGCTCTGCCTATGGAGCAGTCTACTCTCTGTCATTTCAATGAAATTGCTCTCATTTTCTGAGACTTTAGCAATGTATGGGGGCTGCCTTGCTTACAGAGCAACCTTCTTTCTGTCCCTCTTTTCTTTTAATAAACTTACTTTCACTTTACTTTGTTGGCTTACTTTTGAATACTTTCCTACATGAAGCCAATAACCCACTTGGTTTCTCAGGCTGGGCCCTAACTTTGAGATCCCCCATCCTGTGTCACCATCATTGGGATCTCACCCTCATGACCTCATCTAAATCTAATTACCTCCCAAAGGCTCAATCTCCAAATACTATCTCATTGAAAGTTAGGAGTTCACACTCCTCAGTGAAAGGAACAAAGCTGGAGGCATCACATTTCAGACTTTCAACTTTCTTACAAAGCTACAGTAACCAAGACAACATGGTATTGGTACAGGAATAGAAACATAGAGCAATGGAGCAGGACAGAGAATCTGGAAATAAAAACCCAGTACCTTAACCAACTCATCTTCAACAAAGCCATTAATAACAGACATTGGGGAAAGGAAATCATACTGAGCAAATGGTGCTGGGAAAACTTACTAGCCACATGAAGAAGAAAGAAACTAGATCCCTACCTATCACCATATAAAAATTAGCTCAAAATGGATCAAGAACTTAGATGTAAAACACCAAACTATAAATATCTTAGAAGAAAACACAGGGAATACCCTCCTAGACATCACATCAGAATAGGCAATTAATCCATGGCCAAGTCCTCAAAAGAAAATGCAACAAAAACTAAGATAGACAGGTGAGACCTTTTATCAAAATGAAAAGCTTCTGCACAGCAAAATAAATCATCAAGAGAGTAATGAGACAACCCATGGAATGGGAAAACACATTTGCAAGCTATGCATCTGACAAAGACCTAATATCTGGAATCTACAAGGAACTCATACAAATTGAAAGGAAAGCAAACAACCCTATTAAAAGTGGGCAAGGGACATGGACAGACACTTCTCAAAGGATGACATACAAGAAGTCAATAAACATGAAAAAAATGCTCAGCTTCACTAATCATCAAAGAAAGGCAAATCAAAACTATAATGTGATACCACCTAACACCAGTAAGAATGGCTATCTTTAATTAGTTTTTACAAATAAACAGGTGCTAGTGTGGCTGTGGAGAAAAGGGAATACTTCTGCACTGTTGGTGGAAATGTAAGCTAGTTTAACCTTTATGGAAAGCAGTGTGACAATTTCTCAAAGAACTAAAATAGAGGTTCCATATGATCCAGCAATACCTCTTCTGGGAATATACCCAGAGGAACATAAATTTTTCTACCCAAAAGACACCTGCACACATATGTTTATTGCGGCACTATCCACAATAGCAAAAACATGGAACTAACCCATTTGCCTATCAAAAGTACATTGGATTTTTAAAATGTGGTACGTATACACAATGGAATAATATGCATCCATAAAGGATAACAAAATCATGGCCTTTACAGCAACACAGATGCAGCTGGAGACCAACAATATAAGTGAATCACAAAAACAAAAATGGAATACTGCATGTTCTCACTCATAAGTAGTGAACATGATACCCAATGGGTGGTTGTGTGCCCCTTATCCCCCTCCGTCCCTCCTTCCCTCCTTTAGCAGTGCCCAGTGTCTGTTGATCTCATGTTTGTATGTGTGTGGGCACAATGTTTAGTGCCCACTTATGAGCAAGAGCATGCAGTATTCAGTTTTTTGTTTCTGTGATAGCTCACTTAGCATAATGGTCTCCAGCTGCATCCATGTTGCTATGAAGGCCATGATTTTATGTTAAGATGCTGAGTTATTAGAAGTTTACTCTGCTCATGGACAAAAGAAGATGTTCTTTTCATCAGCAGGAAACTTCTGAGAAAGGAATAGCAAGTCGTGCTCCACCTTTTCTGATATTCAAAGCAGAGGTGGGATAGGAAAATGACTGTCTCAAACATCCACTATCATGATAGCTAATGTTTACTGGGCAGCTTCCTGTGTGCCAGGCAGCCTGGTAGTACTTTATAATCTCATTTCACCCTACAGCAACCTAAAGTGACAGTCATTATTATTAGACATATTGTAGAGATGAAGACACCAATACTTGGAAAGCCTGAGTAGCTTGCATAAGGTCCCACAAATAATATGAGACCAAGCCCAGATATAAAAGCCCAAAGACCAAAGACTAATTCCAGAGCCTGCCCTCCTCACCATGATCTACAGCTTGTTAGGCTGGACACAAGTTATGAGGAGAGTCCCTGCACACACACACACACACACACACACACACACACACACACACACACTCACTCTCTCTCTCTCTGAATGTTCTTGAACAAAGTCATGGGTATTTAATGTCTTAATAACATGTATTAATTAATGTTTTAATGCCTCTAAGTTATTTACACTTTGTGATGGACTTATTTAACCAATTGAGCAAAATGCATTCTCCTAACATCTTTATAAGATTAGAATCCAGAAAATGGGAGCCTTGATGAGTGGTGAATACCAAGAAGATATTTTGAATTCAGGCCCTCGAGGGATAAAAGGTCTGGATACTAGGAAGACATTACAAATGTATTATCTTATTCCCCCACTTACCTGCAGTAATCTTTGTTCTCTGTACAACCTCCTTAGAACAAAACTACTTTCATTGTTTTGCCCAAGATTACCAAAGTCAGTCACTAAAACCTCTTTTTGTGCCAGCCAGGTGTTTAAAGTTGGTCATTTCCAGCTGCCAAGACATAATGTATGACTTATGTTGAAATGTGACTGCACATAAAACAATATTCAGAAGAAGCCCCAAAATTCAATGGTTGAGTCCAAACACAATGACTTAGTTCAATGACAGAATGAATGGACAGTCAGTCATCCTAACCATCAATTCAAATGGCCTCATAATTCAAATGCTGGTAGGCATTAGTGTTTAATATAAAGTTGGCTGAGACACCAGCTTGGTTACTTGATGGTCAAGTTCACTAGATGGCTAGAGCTGGGTAGCAGAGTCAGAAAATGCAGAGATCCCTTACTATATATTTTCCCATGATGCTTGGACTTTTTGAAGAAACTTATGTTCTCACAGACTCTGAAGGCACAATCACTAGATAGTTGTTTTTTAGGAATGGGATAGGGAATGGAACATGGATATATTTAATCAATTATTAACGACCTCTTAAGGACTGATAATCAGCAGCTTAGCTAATAACAGGGTCCTTTGCTTTGACACCTCTCAGCTGACTTTGAGACTCTCTGTGCCTGTCGATTTCATATCCCTGCACTCATTTCTCTCCCCATTAATCACTCTCATCTCTGACCAAGAAGTCTTTGCTTGACCTACACAATTCCCTTCCTCCCTTTTGGTATTGCGCCTACAACTCTTTTCTACCTCCCAGCTTCCTGAGTCATTCACCTTCCTTCTTCAAACCCTTCTCATTGCCCAGATCTTGGTTTCTAACATCATTCTCCAACAAAAAGAACCAGCGCTCCTTAGAGAAATGGCTGATTCTAGGACTGGGGCAGAAAATACATAAGACGAGCCTGGAGAATCTTATAGTGTCAGAACATAGGGAAATGTTTAAAAAAAAAAATTAGCCGGGCTCGGTGGCTCAGCCTGTAATCCCGCGCCTTGGGAGGCTGAGGTGAGTGGATTGCCTGACCCCGCAGGTTCGAGACCTGCCTGGGCAACTTGGTGAGACCTCATCTCTACAATGAATCAAAATTAGCCGGGTGTGGTAGCGCGTGCCTGTAATTCCAGCTACTTGGAAGGCTGAGGCGGAAGGATCGCCGGAGCCCAGCAAGTCGAGGCTGCGGTGGCCGGAAGCAGCCACTGCACTCCAGTCTGGGTGACAGAGTGAGACTCCAACTCAAAATAAATAAATAAATAAATAAAAATAAAAAATAAAAAAAGAATCTGCTAGGGCTGCCATACAAAATACCATAACAGAAATTTATTTTCTAACAGAAATTCATTTTCTTCATATTCAGGAGGCTAGAAGTCCAAGATCAAGGTGATGTCATGGGTAGCTTCTGAAGAGGCCTCTCTTCTTAGCTTGTAGAAGGCCATCTTCTCACTGTGTCCTCACATGACCTTCCCTCTGTGTGTGTGTTTTGTGCATACACATACACACACACACACATACAGAGAGAGAGAGAGAGAGAGAAAGCTCCCTTGTGTCTCTTCCTCTTATAAGGACACTAGTCATTGGATTAAGGTCCTACCTTATGACCTCACTTAACCTTTATTACCTACTTACAGGCTGTATCTCCAAATATAGTCACACTAGGGTCTAGGGCTTCACCATAAGAATTTCAGGAGGACACAATTTAGTTTACAATACGGGGTTATATCAAAGGGACACAAGGGCCTACTGAGTTTTCAGTGACAAAAGCTGAAACACTCTGAGCATCAAAATAAATGGAGTATTAATGGATTTTAACCCAAATTATAAAATAAATATCCATAAGTTCATACATATGAATGTAGATATTCCACCTTTGAGGAGCAGAAGCATGACTCCCCACTCCTTAGGTGTGGGTTATGCATAGTAACTTCCTTCCAAAATGCATAATGGGGAAAGAGAGAAAAAACAACTCCACAGTGGAGAAACCTGACAAACACTACTCAGCCAGGTAATCAATGTCAACATCAACAGTGATAAGTCCTATTGCCAACATGTACCCTTGATAAGATGTGATGAGGCCTGGTGCAGTGGCTCACACCTGTTCTCCCAGCACTGTGTTTGGGAAGCTAAGGCGGGAGAATAGCTTGAGTCCAGGATTTTGAGACCAACCTATGCAACATAGCAAGATCTCATGTCTACAAAAGATTAAAAAATTAGCCGAGTGTGGTGGTGCATGCTTATAGTCCCAGGTACTTAGGTGGCTGAGGTGAAAGGATTGCCTGAGCCCAGAGGGTTGATGCTGCGGTAGCCATGATCATGCTACTGCACTTCAGCCTGGGTGACAGAGTGAGACTCTAATCAAAGAAAAAAAAATATGCAATGAAAATATCACTTTACCTCCGTGACCTTCCTCCCAGTAACATATAACCCTAGTCTTATGCTGAGAAAGTCACCAAATTCCAAAAGTGGGACATCTTAAGAAATACCTAACCAGTATTTCTCAAAACTACCAAGTCATAAATAAATAAATAAACAAACAAACAAACAAATAAAGGAAAATCTGAGGAGCTGCCACAGCCAAGAGGAACCTAAGGAGACAATGTGGTATTTAGGATGAGATCTGTTATGGTTTGAATTATGTTTTCTCTCAAAAAAAGATAGGTTAAAGTCCTAACCCCTAGTACTTCAGAATATGACCTTATTTGGAAATAGGATCATTGCAATGTAATAAGTTAAGTTAGAATGAGGTCTGGGGAAAAGTGAGTCCCTAATCCAGCATGACTGCTGTCCTTTTAAGAAGTTGGCCATGTGAGGATACATGAAGAATGCCATTTGACAATGAAGGGAGAGATTGGATTTATACAGCTGCCAGCCAAGGGACACCAAAGATTGCTAGCAACCACAAAAAGCTAGGAGGAGAAAAGAAAGGATTTGCTACAGATTTCAGAGGGAGCAAGGCTTCACTAACACCTGGATTTCAGGATTCTAGCTTCTCTCACTGTAAGATAATAAATTTCTGTCATTTTTGAGCCACCCAGTTTGTCAATTTTTGTTTAATCGCAGCCATAGGAAACTAGTATAAGATCCTGGAACAGAAAAAGGTGAATAAAAAATAAAGAAATCTGAAAAAACTGCCGACTATAGCTAATAACAATGTATCATCACTGGTTCGTTAATTGTACACATAATATAAGTCATAGGAAAACTCTCTGTGGGGTATATGGGAACTATGTACTATCATCTCAATTTTTTTAAACAATTGTTTTGAAGCAATATAAAACTGTTTTAAAAATAAGGTGTATTTTTAAAAGAACCTTTTTATATTTCAGCAATTGTTGAAATAAGCTCTCTTAATTTCTCCATGCTTTGCTTTTGAAACCATCTGCCTTTATGTAGTTTATATCAAATGCATTCTAATTTTAAAGAATCAGGAATCTCTCCATAGAAAGCCATCATCCCAAATGCATCGTGCCTCCCAATTTAGTCTTATCTCCCTCCTGTTCTCTCCTTACGTATGGATCTTTTAGGTCTTGTCATCCATCCATTCATTCACTCTATGTCAGGAAATGTGCCAAGGATGTAAGGTACAAAGTGACCTTGCCATCAGGGAAGGAGACTAACATTAGAAACATCACCACACCAAAAATGTCAAATCACCCTGTGAGCTTTTAAGCTGGGATTGCTGGGTGTGAGGACAACATAATCTCTGCCATGAGCAGAGAACTTAGCTGAGAAAGAAGCTAACATAGGAGACAGCAGAGAGAAGCCCCGAGATATTACTGGAAACCCTGGAGTTGGTTATACCTGAATTTGCCACACTTCTTTTGACATAACAGTTATATGGTCCACTACATACCATTTTAACTTAAAATCACAAGTTTTGTAAAGTCTATAGAAGAGAAGTTCATCATATTATGGGAATAATTTTAGAGGGATATGACTTAGTTACGAAAGTCAAAAAAGACAACACTAAGGATATATCCTTGAGAACATGAAGTGAACAAACCAGTACAAAAAATCCCCACAAATACTGTATTATTCCACTAATATGAGGTACCTGCAATGATTTTGAATGCTTTCTGTAAAATTCATGTTGAAACTTAATCCCCAATGTAACAGTATTTAGAAGTGGGGTCTTTAAGAGGGAATTGGATGGTGAGGGTTCTGCCCTCATGAATGGATTAATCCACTCATGGGTTAATGGATTAATGGGTTATCATGGGAGGATATACATGAAGAGGAAGAGAGTCCTGAGCTAGCATGCTCAGCTTCCTCATCATGTGACACCCTGAACATCGTTGGGACTCTGTAGAGAGTCCCGTTCAGCAAGAAGACACTCACCAGATGTGCCCCCTCAATGCTGGACTTCCCAGCCTCCAGAATTGTAAGAATTGCAGCCTTTTCCTTATAAATTACCCAGTGTTGGGTATTCTGTTAGGAAATGGACTAAGACAGTAGCTGAGCAGTCAAACTAATAGAGAAAGAAAATAGAATGGTGGTTGACAGGGGCTAAGGAAAGGGAGACATGGGGAGTTAATCTTTAATAGGTGCATTTTTTTGTTTTGCAAGATGAAAAAAGTTCTGGAGATGGATGGTGGTGATAATTCACAATGATGTGAATGTATTTAATGTCACTGAATTGTATATACACTTAAAATGGTTCAGATGGTAAATTTTATGTTTTGTGTATTTTATTATAGTTTAAAATGTTTTTAATGAAAAAAATATACTAGCTAATTTTACTCCCATCAAGTAGTCACTGACAACTTTTGGGGATGAGAGAAACCAATTAAAATATCAGTGGCAGACATTTCTGGAGAAGGCATTGAAAAGGCTGCAAATTTTATCACCCAATGAGCCCCTAGCACACCAGATTCTCACAAGTCATTGCATTTGGGATGGTTTTCATGCTTTTTATCAGCCTCGCTCTTTCCCATGTCCCACTACAGCAATTTCAGCATTCTCTCATACCATCAGAGGGAAAGGACTTCCAAATACGCAAAGCCAATGACTCTACAAAAGAACACAGAGAAATACATTATTTAGTTTTTCTCACATCCTTCTTTCCCCACACATAGCGAGGATTTTCTTCTTAAAAACAAACAAAAAAACACATGACAAAGTAAACCAGAACCTTATTAATGATTTGCAAACCTGCATTTTTCTCTTCTGTACTTTTTCAAATATACAGATCTTTACTTATTACTGCCACTAGTATTTTGCTGTAAGTCACTGTAAAATTGTGAAAATGCTTGGGACAGACAGTTGCATTGTCCTATCAAACCTGACAAAACAAAACCCCTTCTTTGGAATACACTGCACTTCTTTTATCCATCTACTTCCACCTCTGATTAAGAAGTCTTACAATCTGTCTATACCCCACTCTCCATGTTTGATTTGCAGACAATAAATCCCTCACCCTTTAACTAAATAATGGTAATGAGTGAAACAACCTTTGTGTAAAATGGCTCAAATTCCCTGGAAATATTCATTTGTCATCAGAGGATACATGTGCCAGGTCAGCTAGGCTTTTTGCCTCCATGAAACGTGAAAGGGAGTGCCCTATCCTCAGAATTTTGTGAAGACTCAAGAAAATATTGCATATGAACAGCACTGTGTTTTGCAAAATGTACTAGCTATTTTTCTTCTGTCCAAGTAAAATTTGTTTCTTCATTATGGTTATTCTCTCAGTTCAGATTCTAAAAAACCAGATATTCCTCAACATACTCTCAGCATATGCTGTCAGATTTTTGTCCGTCTAATCTCTTCTTTTCTCACTATCTGACAGAAATTTAAATGACCGTTAAATTTACTTTAATCATAAAGTATACAAAATCCTCCCTCTTGATTTATAAGTTCCATAGGGAAAACAAATTAAAATGTAATATAATATATAGCATGTATATACTCCTAGTGGCCCCTTGATTAATTTTAATAGTTCACAATCAGTTATATTATCTGCTTCTGAGTTCCTCTACCTTGTTTCAAATTCCATACTTACATGTAATAGTGGCAAACGCAAAAACTCATCTTAAAAATTCCTTGAATAATAGAATTTTTGTCCTCTTTGTCCACTCAGTAAATGTCAGCTCTTTATTCATTTTTTTTTTTCTCCCCAGAGACGGGGTCTCACTCTGTTGCCTAAGCTGCAGTGCAGTGGTGCGGTCATAGTTCACTATAACTTTGAACTCCTGGGCCTCAGCCTCCTGAGTAGCTGGAACTACAGACATGCCACCATGTCCAGTTAATTTTACAAAAAAAGTTCTTGCTATGTTGCTCAGGTTGGTCTCCAACTCCCGACCTCAGGCGATCTTCCTACCTCGACTCCCAAAGTGCCGAAATTACAGCCACACGCCACCACACTGGCTAGGTCTTTTTTATTCTTTTCTTAAGTAGGGGGTCTCACTCTGTTGCCCAGACTTGAGTGTAGTGGCATGACACAATCATAGTTCATGTAGCGTCAACCTCCTGGGCCCAGGCAATTCTGCCTCAGACTGAGGAGCTGGGACCACAAGTGTACATAATCAAGTCTGACCAATTTTTTTATTTTTTGTAGAGACAAGGTCTCAATATGCTGCCTAGGCTGGTCTCAAACTCTTGGACTCAAGCAATCCTTTCACTCTGATCTCCCTAAGTGCTGGGATTTCAAGTATGAGCCACCAAATCTAGCAAGATCCTTTTAATTCTCAGGTCGTTTTTAGAGACTGAAATTTTGTGGTTTGGAGTGAATGCAGTTTTTCATCTTTTGTTTGTGAACAAGAACAGTTTAAAGTGGTAAATGATAAAAAAAGAAACTAAATTAAGTAATCCATGTAAACAAATTGGAGCCAAACTGTTTACATCTCAGTCTCCTCACTTAATCTTTGCTTCCATGCTTTTAGCAAATAGTTTTGTATGCCTTTCACAGTTTCTTCAAGATGCAGAAAGGAGAGAATAGTATATTATCTGTCTCCACAAGATGGTCTGTGTGGGAATGTGCTCATAGAAAACCTCAACCCATAAAGTTGTTTATTTGTTTCTCATGAAACTCTTTAGACAAACACTCTGCAAATTTCTACATCAGAATTAAGCATAAAACCCTCTTCTCTGTTGTTACCTATTAGTCTTAATATTTTGAGGAAAAAAAGAATAAAAAAATTGAAAGAATCAAAGAGATTATTAGAAATTAAAAAAATAAAAAGAACCACCACAATGAAGGAAAAAGCTTAGAGCCATGGGAATGTTTATTTCAAGTTGTAATGGGAGCCTGTTGATTCAAGTAAAATCACAAAAGTCATTTTGCACAAGTCTTTTCCAAGTGAAAACTGTCAACAGAATTAAGGAAATATATTTGAATTCTAATGCATGATCATAAGAAACTAAATTTACAAAAATTCTTCTCCCCAGGTAATATTCCCCAGTTCACCTTAAAACCCCAAATGAAAGCTGACAGACTGTTCTGCTACAGACAAAGATCTTTAAAATGGTCTTAGATCCCAGATGCATGAGTCAATTAAAGAGCCTAGCACTCCTACTTCCCGCAGAGCATATTAGTCTGATGACTACAGCCTGTTCTCCCCCACTATGATTTCCACACCTGTTGTTCACAGCAGAGAAAAAAAGGCTTACTAATGTATTACGCCTAAAATGAAAAGAGGCTGAAAAACCATTCTCTCCTGCAAATAAATGCTGGTCCACAACCTGATGAGGAAATTTAAAAAGAGAAATGGGGAAAGAACATATAACAAAACCTGACATCCTCTGGTTTGTACTGCATGGGAAACAACTTGGAACTTAACCAAGAGGTTACATAAAGAGGCCTGTGGCACAAATGGGAAGGTTCTATTCCCCCAGGTGCTGTGGATTTGAGAGTGCCACTGATAGATGCATATACCCCCAAATCACTCTCCCTCCATCCCAGAGCCCACCATGACAGATGCAGACCTTTGAAATAAACCACCCATCTCTCAAGCTTTGCTTTTGAACTCTAGGTCTTTCTCTCTCTCTCTCTCTCTCTCTCTCTCTCTCTCTCTCTCTCTCTCTCTCTCTCTCTCTCGACTCTCTCGAATTTAGACATGAATTCATAGTCAACCATTAGTTTAGAATACAAGACTTTAATGAGAATCACCTAGTGAAGCCCTGAGGAAAGCAAACTGGTAACTGGTAACAATTAAATTGTGGCAAGGGATGGACAAGCAGAATGTCTGGAGCCACAGTGGGGAGCCCTAAGTTGTCGGGGCTCACACCAGCAGCACTGGTGCCTGGAGGAGGGGAGAGGCTGCCATGGAAAAAGGAGACCTGGCCAAGGACACACTGACTCACGCCATGTTTGTCAAGAGTCTGCTCTGCTTAGCTGGCAGGGGAAGGGGTAGAAATTGGGTTGGACATTCACTTCTAGCTCCCAACATCTCTCCAGCCCGCGTGCGGCTTTCCGACTTCCTCCTTTTTGAGTCACACAAGTGGTAGGTCCAAGAGAAGCAAGAAGAATATGGTTAAGCATGGAACCAGGCACCTTGGATAGCAAATCATTTGCAACTCTTTAAACTAATACTCTTTAATCACTATTTTAACTTAAAAGAGAGACTGTGTGCTGCGCGGGAGAGCGGAAAGGGAAGGTATGTGGGGAGCCCTCAGTTTCTTTTATTTTTCTAAGCCTCTTGGTTCTCCCAAAAACAATATAGGCTCCACTCAACAAACCAAAATTACAGTTTAACATTCAACTGCCCCTGCCCTACTCCACCTCTCTTGTTCAAGTATTCCTTCTAGCCACACAGAATGCTTTCTCACAGGTCCCCAGCCTTCCATTAATCCTCACCGGACTCTATGCTTAAGGCTGTTTACCCTACATTCCTTGTCTCCCCTCATATTTACTGCTGTCTTGGGAGCACAAATCCCACAAACAAACTAAGACCCTAATAAGTTAGGGCCAAGGTGGGAGAGATTCTCATTTGAATTTAGAAAAATCAGTTGAGAAGATTTCTGCCCCAGCAATTTACAAACAGCCTAGCATATACAGTTTATGTATACTAAGTACTTGCTGAAAGAAAATTAATTAATGATGAGTCACTGTGGTATAAGATAAAGAATGTTAAGTGTCTTCTATCTGCAAGTATAACTGAAGCTGCATTCAATTTTAATTTGGTTCTATCACAATCCATTCTTCAACAATTACAGCTGATATTGAAGTACATTTTGAATTCATACTGACATTAAGGTGTGGCCCTAAATTCAGAAAAAGAAACTTTCTGTGCATTCCCATTTTCACTGGGTTCTTGGTTTAGCCTTGGGTAAGCCCACATAATGCCTCTGAGTACAGAACAATGCCCAGACTTAAAAAGGATGCCAGCTACAGAATCCACATACCAGCATGCCATCTTGCCATTGACATATAAACTTGGAAAAAGGCAGGTTTAAATTCACCCTGAAGCTAGATGCATGAGTTAACCAGCAGCCACTTCTTTCCCCAACACCCCCCAGGGCATCATGTGGCTTCCCCTTTGGCTCACCAGCCCATGCTCATGCTTAAATCTAGATCTCTTGAAATGGGCTTTACAATTGGTTCCCCTTAAATGAACCTCAAATTCCTGCTGTGTGAGCATGTGGAGTTCCTGACAAAGATGTTTATGAGATAGGAAATACACCACAGGACACCCAAACTTGCTTTTGAATGGAATGAAACTTAGAATAAGTTGATGTACATTATAAACTGACTTAAGTCTATTAACCAAAACTCTCTGATGCACATATAAAGAACAACGGTAACTGATTATCGTAATTATAACCTAGAGAGACTGCAAAATTCTTAACTATCTTCTGAATCTTCAAATAAGAATAGTGTGGCTTTAGTTGATCTGTTTTAATATATTTGAATTCTTTGAAAAGTCATAATCTGTATAATGGCAATATTTTATTAACTATAATATCTGAGTAGTTATAATATACAAATACATTTTTGTGTGAGAAAGAATTGACTGATAACAGGTACCCTATATGAGAAAAGGAGAGAAAACTTACAGAACTCCCTAAGCTTATTTCTGGTACAGAAAATCAATCACAATGATGTAAGTATAGTGGAGAGGTTTCTAGGGTTAAAACGTGTTGTCAAGATAGAACATTTGTATACCTTTACATGGCCCTTTCCCCAGTTTTCTTTTGGTCATGACTTTAAGCATATGCAAGCAAGTAAGGAATTGTTTATTATATTAATTTATTACCTCAGATGCTTTCTTGAAAATTCTCCTGTCTCCTTATAAGGAGCTCTGTTTCCTTATTTCTTAACCCAAAGGTCAGATCTCAGTCCATACAACTTGGCTCACAAAAGCAACTTGAGGCAAGCAGTTTCTCTCACTGAGGAGTCCTTGAGCCAACAGCGAGCAAGTCAAATGCAACAGTGAAAAGTGAACGTGTAGGTAATGATTTGGAGAGCAATTGGGAAGCTGGCTGGGAAGTCATGATAGACCATATCCTAGTGAGGTGATGAAGGAGTGGAAGCTGTGAGCAAAGAGACTCTCTCACAGTGGGTTTACACATTTATTTAAACTACAATTTCATCTTCATAGCAACTTAGATGGATTAGGTAGATGGATTTAGAGCCTATAAATACAGTGATTTATCAAATAAACAAAGATCTGAGTACTACACGTACTCACTCAAAAGCAGACCTGAACATGTATCATAATACTATAAGAAAGGGATTGGTAGTAGTGGGACACTGTCAGGGGAGGGAGGGGGGCACATCACATGAATAAGGGTAACCAAACTTTACCTGTATGATGGTGACTTATGTACCTAACCCTGAATTGTACCCCACATCCTTAAAATAAAAATAATAAAAACATTTTAAAAACTACAATTTCACTGTGCAGATAAAATATAGCTTCTTTATTTAATTTATAACCACTTTAATCTTTTTCATATGCCCCCACCCATTGGGTAACAAAAGGAACAAATCAAAATACCTTAGACCAGTTCTTTGTTTGAAGCAGTAATTTTTATATTCTTTTAGGTATTACTCCACTTTTTAGAATCTTATTTCTTTCTCCTCTCTATTTCAATATGATATCTGGGTTAGAGGGCAGGTGATGTTTGTTTGACCTTGTGGCTTTGAGGGGTAAATGCCATTGATAGATATCCTCTGTCTCCTCTAGTCTTCACAGTTACAACCCTGAATACCTGCTGGCACTCACAACTGCAATTGGCAGTGGTGCCATCTGTGATCTGGCTTCTTGGTGCCTCTTGTGATCTGGCCTCTTGCAGCTCAGATAATGGCTGATGGCCCTCCCTGGCTCACATGGCTTCAACTACATTTCACTGATGCTAACAACCCCTTCTAAGGGCTGTCCCTCCCATTCATCTGTTGCAGCATCAAAAGACCCTTGCTAAGAAATGGAGCTCCCCAAACTCTCTGTTTCCTCTACACTAAATCCACATTACTGGAGTACCCAACGCAGACTCTGGAAACTAAAACATCAGGCAGCTTGTCTCTTCTACCACATAGTACCTCCAAGTTTATATTGATGAGGTAGTCCCAGAGAGCTTCAGAAGGGAACATGGAAAACGATTTCCTTCTAGAGTCCTAGGCATGGAGTGGAGCAAAATCATCATGCTACTCAAGTACCCCAAATTTGTAAACCAAAAATAAAATCTGAAGCCCCCAGTCGACTGAGCGGAACCCCCTGTGAGCCAAGGGGAAACCTTAAAAACTAAATTCCAAGCCATGATGGGAAAGGAGGTCAGTCATGCCTCATTCTACCCTCTCCCTTGTGGAGTTTTGGGCACAAGTGACTAGGAATAACGTTAAAATAGAGATCATAAGATGGACAAAACAGACTGTGGCAATAAGAGACCAAATTCAACCTGACTCTGATATAGCATCCTATGAAAGATAGCAGGCCCTAAAGGAAATAAAAATATTTTACCCCAAAATATGCTTCTTTGGCATTCTAAAGCTGCCCACTGCCCTTGGAGTTTGCCCTTGAGGTAGTAATGGGTGATACAGGGAAGAGAACATGTCTCCTTCCATCTCTGTCTCTCTTTTTTCCACAGTCCTTCAGAGGAGAGAGGGTAGGATTCTCACTCTCTTCACCTGCATTTTATCGGTTTTTAAGGCTTGCGATTTAGCCACATTAGATAGAAATAGTATTATCTCTATACCCCAGAAGGAGTTCTATGGTTTGATTCATTTGAGTTAGTTCCTGAAACTCTAAAAGGGACTTACAACATTCCCTCACTCATTCAGCCCTGGTTTTCAAACCATTACTTTCTCATAGGATAGGGGGATTTCAAGGCTTAACCTCAGAGGTGGAAAACTACAAATAATATGATTTGAGAGGGAAAATAAAATACCTAGTTTAATATTCACAAAATCTTCTCATCATTCCACCATTGAGAAAGAAAAATATATTTTTAAAGGAGGAGGAAGTTTGTCAGAAGCCTGACCACTGTGATGCAGACAACATAGTTAGGGCAGTGACTGGTGGCACTAAAATGAAACAGCAAAGATTTTACTAGAGCCATTTAGGCCATAGAAGACTCTTTGGTGACTGTTCCACCGAAGTCTCCTTTTCTTGGTTTGTTTAGCTTTTCCCGAGTTCCCATGCTTGTCTACAGGTCTTTAATTACTTTTAACTTGAATGCATTTCTGTTCCTTAAAGCTGAAATATCTGAATGCATAGAAGCATTCATGTAAGACTTTCATCTTCCACAATGTATATGCTGTGCACACGAATGCCTCTAAATCCTATTTCCTGTTAATGTCTTTTTACACACTCCCAGGTCACCACCCTGTCGCCGTAGCTGGCGGGCCTGCTTCCAGGCTCTCTCTACTCAATATTACCTTGCAATTCTTATCCCTTTAGTCTTCCTGAAACTCCACCTTCACCACGTCCTCTCTTACTCAGAGACTTACCCATGATTCTTTTCCCTGCTCCTTGTTGTAGCAAGTTGGATTTACTTCAGTGTGTTTTTCAGATTCCAACATCCCACTATGCTTACCCTGCCTCTCCTCTAGGCAGGACAATCTCCAAATTGGCCTGTCATTAGAAATACTGCTTTCTCCCTACTCTTACATTTTCTACACGTTCTGAAATGATTTTTGTCCCTCTCCGAGGCTGATCTCACTCCAATTTATTTCTCCAAACCCACCTCAAACCCAAAGTATTTTCTGTTTCTCTGAGCTGTTAGTTACTCTAGAACATACTGTGCTACTTCAAAGTTTAATTATATTCCATCTGTGAACAATGAATATTGATAGCTAATATTTATTGAGCACTTTCTTTTTTTTTGAGTTGGAGTCTCACTCTGTCACCCAGACTGGAGTGCAGTGGCCGCTCCCAGCCACCGCAGCCTCGACCTGCTGGGCTCTGGCGATCCTTCCCGCCTCAGCCTTCCAAGTAGCTGGAATCACAGGTGCGTGCTACCACACCCAGCTAATTTTTTTGATTTACTGTAGAGATGAGGTCTTGCCAAGTTGCCCAGGTGGGTCTCAAACCCATGGGCTCGGGCAATCCACTCACCTCAGCCTCCCAAAGCACGGGATTACAGACTGAGCCACTGAGCCTGGTTTATTGAGCACTTTCTATGGGCTAAGTGCTTTACTGGGATTTGATCTTCACACCATCCCTATGAGATGGGTGCAAGGATGTGCATATAGGATATGTAGAAACTGAGCCTCCTGGCAATTAAGTAACTTTCCTAAGGTTATGCAGCTGGTGAGTGGATGGAACCACAATTCACACCACGAAATCAGATTCCAGAGGCTAAACTCGCAGTTAACATGGCATGCTGTCCCCAAAGAATCACTCCTTCTAATTTCAGATGCCTTTGTCTTAACTCCCCAACTAGACAGTCAATTCCTATGTGAGCAGGGCCATTAATTCTGTGTTCTCTGTGTCCTCCTAAGCAAGCACATAATAGATCCTTGATTCACATCTATCTCCCCTGACTGGCCTTTCCCACTGAATTACTGTTTTCTCAGATGTAGAGCAGCATGGCTTTTACATTCGCGGTTTATACAGACTCTATTGAGTTTGCATGCTGCATTTCTTTCCTTTTCTCCCATGAATACCCTGTGAGCCTCTGGATGGCTACGGTGCTAACTACTCAAGGTAGGAAGCATCTGGATGCCTTCACAGAGACTCTGCTCTCTCTCTCTCACTGCACATCTGCCAGGGTTAAGCTGATGTCATGGGATTCTGGTTGCCCCCAAAGCCCTTTCACAATGCCAGGGTTGCACAATGTTCCTAAATCCACCTTCCAGACATACAGTCCCAAAGGAGTCTTTATAAAGAGGATCGTAGCCTGCACAAGGCATTCTCAGGCCAGTTCCCTGGAGGTTGGGCTCTCTGTACAGTATTGGAAGGAGACCCCTAAGCTATCTCATTGAAATGCACCCCAGCCCTGTCATTTATTCAGTGAGAGTCCAGCTGCCACAGTGAGAGCAGAGAAATGTGTAGTTTGCAAACAGATTTTAAACATTAGAGCTTATGCCTTCAAAGGGTATTTTCCCAAGGGGATTTCTCTTTCCTCTTCTAAATGAAAAGCTACACGCATTTAGGGCTGCCTTAAGATGTGGTGAAATGAGGCTCTGAGACTGTCAACATTTGCTCTTTGTGAACAGTATGTGGGAGCTTCCCAGGCCCAGGCCTGTCAGGAAAAGGCCTGGCAGAGGCCAATTTGTTGTGAGAGGATTTCAGGTAGTAATCGCTCATTTCCTCCAAAGGTCTCCTCCCCACAAACAGTATGGCACCTCCCTTCCTCTCCAACCAGCATGGTGGTCTCTCTGGTCTCTCGCTCTCTCTTTCTGCTTCCTCCTCCCACCCACTATTCTTGGGAGGACAAAGAGTGCATTTAAAAAGGGTCCCCTTTTTCTTCTTTTAAGTGCCCCCAAAGTGTCTCCCCCATCCTTCAGAGTGCAAGTTTCTTGCCATACCAAGCACTGACTGCAGAAACTGGAAGCAACTCTGTCAGTGATGACATGACAAGATCATTTAAAGATCCTCTTAAAAGCCCTGTTGTTTGTCTAAATTTCAGCCCACAACTGCCTGTTTAGGGAATCTTACAAAAACACCATGAAATCCTGTTCTCAGCCTTTATTCACTGCTAATCCCACAGGATAGGAACATGGAGTTTGTTTCAAAATGGGGGAAGGGTGCCTTCGTGATCATGACAAGCATCAGACACTTCTCCTTCTAGACATGTCAGGGAATGTTATGGGCTATGGGAGAGGCTCAGGAAAAGAAAGAGGACTGTTATTTCTTAGCCTGCTTTTGTCTTTAATTGTCAACACTTCTGGCCTACAGAGGAGTGGGAAGAACTGTACAGGCCTAAATCAGTCACAGCAGTAGTGGAGGGGAGGTGTGCTCCACACACAAGTTCCTGCAAGCGAGGAACTTATTTCTGCACCTGGCCCACCTGTGCCTACTTTAAAATGGTCCTGGATGGGGCCCCTTGCCTGCAAAGAAAGAAATGAGGCAGCATCACTTGACCCCTCTCCAACTCGCTGAAGAAATGTGGGTGTGCCCAAGGAAATGTATTCCTGGAAATCCAGATTTATAAAACTAAGATTAAGTCAGAGATTAGGTAGGTTTTTTGCCTTCCTTGAGAAGCATCAAAGGATTCCTTAAAATAGTGTCTCCCATCCAAGAACATTTATGATCTGATTTTTAAGAATCTGGTCCCCAATAACGTTCTTGGGAATTATATTATATATAGTTTTAATGAGGGGGTGCTGGAGAGGGAACTCATTACTTCTGTACAATTCCAAGATCGGATGGGGAAACAAAAATTCTTAGGACAGAAAAAGATTTACAGATTAATTGACCTCTTATATAATTAGTTCCCATTTAATCATAACTTCCAACTTATGCTGGTGTCTACCCTCGCACATGGCATCAAGATTTTTGTTGGACACTCCCATGGGGTCAATAATACAATGCAAATTAAATGCAAATTGACTGCAACAAAGTGAAATTGCATATTCTACAAAAGATGCAGGCTTTCATCTGACATGGATGAGGACATAATTTGAGCTTCAAAAGAGAGATTTGAATATCAGAGAATTAAAAGAGGCTCTTGGGAAAATGAGTGAAGTCCTTTAATATTTTTGCAAAAATGACCCTCTCATGACTGTAGCAAAAGACAAAGTAAAGGAAAAAAGGTCTTAAAATGTTGACAGTAAAGTTAAGTCAAAAAACCAACACTTCATTGATTTTAAGATTCTAAAAAATTAGTAAATAATTGCAATTATCATATGCGATTCTGGTAAATATAGAAGATAAATAGAAACCCATTTTTATACCTTTCATTTTTAACAATACAATTCAATCAATACTTTCAAAACTACCATTTATTAAGAAATTTTACTCCTCATTTTAAATGATTTCTCTTTTAGTTTTTAAAATATCAATTATCCTTGGTTAAAGAAGACCACCTGTGTTTCTCTATTATTTTTCATATATTATTTCATTTACTTCTTATGGCCACTCTGGTAGGTTGAACAGCTATTAGCACCATTTTTGGTAAGAAAATTAAGCCCTGGGAGATGATTTAAACAGTACCACAAAGTTAGTAAGCATTAGTTTCAATTATATAGGCAATGCAAGTTTTCTTATTCTGTAAATGAAAAAATTATGTCTCATAATTAGTGGCTAACTAATTGGCCATGTTGCTGGTCATATTAGTCATATTCCAACCCAGACCTTCTGTCCCCAGATCAAGGCCTATCCTAGTATAGTCACCAAATTTCTTTACAGATAAAAATAGCAAAGCATGATTTAACTAATGTTTTGAGCAATAAAAATGTCAAAGGGAAGCGCTAGTATGTTCAGGAAGCAGGTTTCAGTTGCAACCTCCATTGGGAGGAAGGGAGGGAAAATCACTGTTAGATTCAAGTATATGCTTATTTCATTTTAAATTGAGTTATATTGGCACTTCAGTCGTGAGTACAGCAGGCTTCATTCTTCTTCTTCTTCAGTGACCCATTTGCCAAAAGTACCACAGTGATTAAACACTAAATACATACATAGGTAAGATAAAAATAGCACTCAGATGTTGGAAACCTAAATTTATCATTTAAGCCTCACGCACATTGAAGGCTCACGCAGCAAGACATATGTGGTATCTGTTTTTATTAATGGATTTGTATTTATGGCTCCTTTCCCCTTCCTGCTTTGGTAATGTATGTACAAAAATCTAGATATTTATCCAGAAATTGGTACTTTACTGCTTGTGAGTTGATACAAACAATATAACTAGGGCCATTATAATGTTAAGTGAGTTTTCAACAAATAGAGTTAGAAATCCAATTATCTTTCCATAGAAAGTTTTTGTGTGAAGTCATTGTTAAATAAAGGAGGGAAGCCAGTGGGAGAGTCAGAACAGCAATTTCTCCTGCCTGCAAAAGGACATTGGAGAATTTCATCCTGCCCATACATTAATCCATTCATAATGGCCTCCCCGCTGCGGTCAGCACACAAAGATCATTTTTAACTCCCGTTCTACTTATGGTGACTGGAGGTTTCCTTTTGGAAGCAGAGCAGAGAACCAGGAACCCAGGGCTTGGGTCAGAAATTAAAAGATGAAATGATGCAATGCCTTGCACATGGGCAAATGACCTAAAACTGACTTCCAGAAGGAAGGGACAGCATCCTGCCACTGGAGCCTCAGTCTGGGGCCCTCAAAGCTTACTAGAAACGAGAGAAAACAGAAATGCCTTGCCATTTCGACTGGTCTTTGGTTGGCCTTAGGCCAGTGCCTCTCAAATACTGATAGGTGTATGAATCACGTTGGTATCTGACTAAAAATGCAGATTCTGATGAACAGATTTAGAGTGGGATCTGAGATTCTACATTTCCAAAAAGACAGCAGTGACTCCCATGCTGTTAGTCCAAGAACTCTCACTAGCAAGAATCTAAAATAACCTAAGCCTTAGTCGGACACTGCGTTCTCTGTCTGACTCTCAGCAATAGCCATTAAAATTATAGTTAGGAGGGAGCTTAGCAATCTTCTGGTCTTCGAAAATTACTAGCTGTGTGACCTTGAGTAAGTTACTTAACCTCTCTATATCTTGATTTTCATAAAAGGTTGGTTATGAGGATTAAATGAAATAGTGACTTACTACAGTGCCTGACACTCAGCATTTGCTTTGTAAGTGCTTACTAAAACCACTTGATTTCACTGGTTCATTTTATAGATGTAGTGATAAGTCATTCTGAGGTGAAGAGTCTGGGTCAATATACAACAACTTGCTAGTGCCAGAGGTTCAGCAGAAACATAATCTCCTGACTTCTAATCAAAAGCCCTTTCTACCACCCATGGGTCTGCTCCATAGTTAGAGTCCATTACCAATTGAGAAAGCTGAGCCCAGTGTACACCAGCCCCTTTTCACTGCCCCAGCCCCAGAAACCCACAGAGCAACTGTGGCTTAAACCACACACCCAAATATTTTTCACTATAGCCAGTCCCAACAGCTCAAGCCTTCTGCCGTTAATTATGAAGATAATTGATTTAATTGGGAACAGAGAGTATCTCAGTACAACCAGCCAACATGGATTAGATCTCCTCAGTGCAGTGTGCAGATCTCTGAAGCTCTCAACGGGAAGGCATTCCTCCCTGGGGAAAATTATGGAACCTATGGGATAGTTCATGCATAACACTAGTCTCGGTGACCTGGTCCCTGGGAAAAAGTTAAATCTCCTCCAAGTGTTGGACACACACGGTCCTCTCTTCTTCCCCGCCATCTTTACAGAAACCCTTAATGGATTTTATAATGGCCACATTTGACAATGATGCCTTCTGGGAGGTCAGAAAGCACAGAGAGTAGAAAAATCCTCTTCCAATGTGGTTTTGCCCATGGGTATTAGCCACAGGCTGTTCCAGCTCAAGGGTGGAGAGTAGCACAAACTCCTTTCTCTGCAGTAAAAAGAATGAAATGACTTCTTTCTACAGCAGTGCTGAGATATGAATAACTGAACTGGAAAAAAATATTAGCAGTCTGTCTACTGTTGCTGCATAAAACAAAATATATATCATTCCAGCATCTGCCCAGTGAAAAATGACAAGAACACCAGCAAATGTGTGCTACAGAGTATCTTCCCTTTGGTCATCCTCATTATTGGCACAATCAGAATGGGGTTGTCAATCTGGTACTTTGAAATCAACTATTTTAGTACCCACTTATTCTAAAGACACAACACTTTTAACAAATCAGCCTCACATCACTTTAACCTCTGTGGAAAATTTCTTCTGTGTCTGCATGTATTGAAAATCTGGTTGGTAAAAAGTCCAGGGGAGAGAAGTCACCTGAATAAAATACAGAGAGCTGGTGTTATTGATATAAATACTAAATTAGGTGTTCCTGACATCTTCAAACTCAGGAAACTGAAAATAAGATAGTTCTGGAGGTGGGAGATGGGCTATAGAACCTTTGTCTTTTAGGTGACTGTCGACATTCTAGTCAGAGCTGAGATGGAAAAATAATACAACAGAAACATTGTATCCAATGTGGATACATTATTGGATTCCTTAGTTTCTTTCAAAGGTCCCGTGAACCTGCCACCATAAACCAAAACTATCTAAGGTGTTACTTCACATGCTTTGGCAACCTTCATTATTTGATATGATCAGGTATTTTCTCATTTCCCTGTTATAGATTGTATTATACCACCCTTCCACCCCCCAAAAAGTCAAACTTTTAACTTTCAGTACCTCAGAATGTGAATTTCTTTGGAAACAGGGTTGTTGAAAAACAGGTAATTAAGATGAGGTCATACTGGAGTATGGTGGATCCTTAATCTAACATAACTGTTGTCCATAGAAAAGAGTTGACCATATGAAGAATGACACAAAGAGAACAAGGAAGATGGAGGCGGAGATTGGAGTGATGCATCTATAAGCCAAGGAATGCCAGGGAGGGCTGGCCATCACCAGGAGCTAAAGAAGGGTCTGAAGAACAGACTCTTGGCTGGGCATGGTGACAAAGCCTGCAATCCCAGCACTTTGAGAGAGCAAAGTGAGAGGATTGCCTGAGCTCAGGGGTTCAAGACCATCCTGGGCAACCTGGTGAGATCTTGTCTTTACAGTAAATCAAAAAATCAGCTGGGCATGGTAACGCACACCTGTAGTTCCAGCTACTTGGAAGGCTAAAGTGGAAGGATTGCCTGAGCCCGGCAGGTCGAGGCTTTGGTGGCTATAAGCGTGCCACTGCACAACAGCCTGGGTGACAGAGTGAGACTCCAACTCAAAAAAAAAGAACAGACTCTCCCTCAGAGTCCTCAGAAGGAATTAGCTCAGCTAACATCTTGATTTTGGACTTCTAGCCTCTAAGACAGTAAGAGAATAAATTTTTGTCTTAAGCTACCCCATTAGTGATACTTTACTATAATAGTCCTGGGAAACAAATATGTCCCCTAAAAGGATCGTTACGTTTCTATCCTTATGTCAGATTAGAACCTGGTTGGTCCTCTGAGATAAGAATGAATCTGAGATTCCCAGAAATAAATGAACTTGAAGACAGGAAACTTTCCCAGGCCCATGCAGACTTTGGACTGAGCCAGTGTGTTGTTGGAGATGTACCACTTTCTTGTAAAGAACATAGAGAAGACCTTGGGGTCTCCTTGACTGTCTGGTATCCGTCAGTGTGAAGCAAAACATATTTGGAAATGTGAAGTTTTGACTGTGCCCCTTTTCAACTGTTCACCATTCTTAGATTTATTCAATGAACATTTATCTTCTGCCCACAGGGACAAGAAACTGATGTGTTGAGAACTTTAAAGTAACTGGTCTTATCTTCACCTGCTTTTCCATAAAAATGTATATTGACAGCATCAGCGTCACAATCTATCATTGATTGATTTTGAAATTGTGTGTTTCTCTGAGCCTTGCTTACACCAGCTTATAAACAGATAAGAGCCAGCAAAAGTTCTGTTCAGAGGCTGTTCATAAAATGGCACCACTGGCTATAGTTCGTGCTGGAAAATAGCTTTCATCTTTCATGGTACACAATAGGCCCACCCTAGTGGGCTGGTGATAAATACTGATGCTGAGAGCTCTGCATTGAGGTCAATTATAAGATGACACCCGGACTCCACAGGATTGTGTACTGGGATCCATTGAAGATGTCTCCGCCAAGCACATGGGAATTCAATCGTGGCGAATGACCTGAGTATTTGCCAACCCTGCTCTTCAGGCTCAAGTGG
The DNA here is from genome assembly GCF_000164805.1 of Carlito syrichta. Classification (NCBI taxonomy): domain Eukaryota; kingdom Metazoa; phylum Chordata; class Mammalia; order Primates; family Tarsiidae; genus Carlito; species Carlito syrichta. The sequence continues at coordinate 378,014 of NW_007246364.1, read as the reverse complement.
AAAGACTTTAAAGCTCTGTCTTAAGAACTAAAACTGAAAACATAAAAGAGAACTTTAATAACAGAATGTGTGGCACTAAGAATCTTGGAGACGGGCTTAAGAAACTCAGCGAGCACCTTTTCCAGCCCACCTCTAATAATAATGTATATCTAACTTTATAGACTAAAGAAGGAAAGCCTGGTATTTTGCTTTTTAAATAACCATTTCTACTTTCCAAGCTTGTAAGTCTGGTTCTTTATTGAGTCTAGGTTCAAGACTCTTCTACTGCCCGAGTGACTCACATATCAGAGCAGCAACAACATTTCCAGGTGCTTGGTAACGTTTAGTCAATTATTTGACACAATCCTTGTCCCTTAGAAATCATTAATGTAGGTTTAAGGTGAAAATCAACTCCCTAGACAGCCCCTATTCAAGTAGCTTATAAGGATAATGACTGTTTATCAGAGGAAACCCAGTTTCAACACCTGTGTATTTAAACAACTGCTTCCAATGTAAAACAAAAACATCTCTGGATCAGTCAATCCTGCCCCTGGAGAATCACATGCTGGTTTTTATGTAATGTTAGACAGTTTGGTAGATCACATATCATCAATCTATGAATAGTTTTACTCTTTGGCTGCAAGAAACCAATGACACCCATATAGCAATGCCAGATTAGACTATGATTAGTCATTCTAGGGCACAAGCCCATGACTGTGGTAGTAGAGGGTGGTGCCCAACTAATAACCCATCAAGAGCCTGTAAAATGGGGGAGAGTTCCTCAGATTGGATCTACCACAACAAGGGTGGGATAGTACACTGATCAAAGACTGAATTATCAGAGCCCACCTCAAGATTCCAATCCCCTTAAATTCAGAAACCCGCATCTTATATCTCTATATATCCTTGGTAGTTTCTAGCACCACACCTGAAAATAGCAGTCTTTTAATGAATTCTGATCAAAGAAGATGTAGCAAGATAAGGTGGCTCAGCCTGTAATCCCGTGCCTTTGGGAGGCTGAGGTGAGTGGATTGCCTGAGCCCGCGGGTTCAAGACCCACCTGGGCAGCGAGACCTCATCTCTACAATAAATCAAAAAATCAGCCGGGCGTGGTAGCGCATGCCTGTAATTCCAGCTACTCAGAAGGCGGAGGCGGAAGGATCGCCGGAGCCCAGCAGGTCAAGGCTGGGGTGGCTGGGAGCAGCCACTGCATTCCAGTCTGGGTGACAGAGTGAGACTCCAACTCAAAAAAAAAAAAAGAGTTCTTCTCCACAATTTTGCCTCACACTTTCCAGAACCTGATCTGACGCCAGGTCAGGAATGGGGCCCTAATCCAAGCTAGATTGACTCTGGAGTTTCTGGGTTGCACCTGGTTATTTAGTATAGAATGGACTAACAGTGCCTGGACTTTCCAGTTATCCCAGTTTAAAGCCTCATTCAATTTGAAAAAGAATCCTAAGGCTGATTTTAACAATCTGCCCCTAAGATAAGGCCAGAAATAAATCATGCCCTGTGGCAGAGAAATAGACATAATGAACTGCTATCCGGTGCCTCACAATCTCTTCCTTGTCACTCACTGAGCATTTTTCGCCTGGGTTTATAGGGCAGACATCCCAGAATATTCAGGAACATGACAGATCTCAGCTTTCCTCTGGAAGAAAATGAACTTCAATTTCCCCTTCTCCACTCTCCTCTTGGGAACTTCACCACTCAAGGCCCTCCTGTCCAGCACATACCCTCTGAGGTCCTTGAATGCTGAGCTGGTTTGGAAAAGAGCACGCTCGACGATCAAGTCATACTCCCCACACATCTTAGAACGTACTGACACCTGCTGGACAGTTTCCTTCTCTCTGGAAAGCATCTGAGAGGAAGTCTTGGCTCTGCATGTGAGTTAAGAGCCAAAACATTGACTTCTGCACTGGGATAGAAATGGAGAACTTTCCCCGCCCCGCTGAGAGCTATATCTGCTCAATGAAAATGCACCCCCTCCCCACAGACAACAGATTTGAGAATCCCCAGCCAGGCTCAAAAACAAAAGCCCTGACAGTAAAAATGCACACAGAAACCAAGCAGAGCAGCTCAAGATTGGGAGCCTGGAATTGATGATCACCGTCAAACTCCTAGATTCCTATGGCTTTTCTTCTTGGAGAGACTGAACATAAAGTTGGCTTGAAAGGCATCCACTTCCAAATATGGAGTCTTGCCGTGTGTTGGCCCAGGGCAAATCCCGAGGGAAGTAAAGGCAGTCCTTGGTACTCTCTGCTCTCTCAACTCAAAGCATTTGGTTGTCTTTGGCTGCCATCTCTGACTCCTAATTCTTTCAGGACAGTGCACTCCTCTTAACAGATTGGAACCAGCCAACACACTCAGTCATTACACCCTGGTAAAACTGCGTTTTTAAAGAGAAACTCAGGGTGAGATTTATGCTAAAGTCCAGTGAATTGTTCCTAACGATAATGCTGTAAACCTGAGATGAGGTTAATGGGAAGCTACTTGGAAAAGGGGACTTCTGAGGCCCCTTCAGTTATAGTATGCCGGGCAGCGCCTGTAGGCAGATCTCACAGAGGTAGTTGCTTATTGCTGCCATCTTGCTCAAGGAATTGCCCTACATGGAGACCAACTGCTGAAATGCCCACTCTCTCCAGGAAAGAGGAGTAGTGCTCACGACTGGCTGGCTATTCTCAGGCTCACTAGAAGATCCCTTCTGGGGAAGCCGTTTTTCAGGACTCCCTGCCGGAAGCACCCAACCCATCTGTGGTCATGGAAGTACCCCTGAGTCACATTTCAGTTTTCCTCCCAGGGAGCCCAGTTACACACAGAAAGGAGAAAGGTGAGTGTGTGAGTGTAAGCATTCCTGCCACATTGTCACTGAGAGGCCTCCCTGGGAGTGGCAATACACCCCTCCCTGCAGGAACACAGCCAGCCCAGGCCAACCTCAGAAACCAAAGCCTTAATTTCAGGCAAGAAATACCAATCTCAAAGGCCCCCTATCCTTGGGCTCTCCCTCCCATCTCCAAAATGCTTCAGGCCAGAATTTAGGGAGAGCTCTGAAATTTGAGTTCTAATAGCTGGGTGTTGCCTAGCAGGCTGTTCTAAATGACCTCTAGCCCCCTGGGGTTAATTATACAGTGGGCTTTGAGGGTTTAAGGATGGGTAGGCTGATACTGGTAAATACCAAAAAGAATGTACTAGTTCCCTTAAAAGCCTGTTAGGGCCAGAGCCTGCAGTGATGAAAGAGGTCAGGAAAATGCCATGATATTACTTGCTTCCTCCCCTAACATTTGGCCTCTCTGAGGCCCTGCACAAAGAAACCTGTGCCACCTGTCAGACATGAAAGTCATTGCTATTTAGCAACTAAAAAACCAGAAGAGGCTCTACTCCCATAACCTAGCATTCAAAGACCTCCAGAATATGGCCTTTACAGTGATCTCTAATTTCCTCTGTGAGCCCTCCCCTCATAAACCCTCCTCACTATCCTAGGCATACTCGGTGTTCTAGCACAATCCTTTGTTCACAGTGTGTCCCGGAGGCCCAACTGCAGCTCTCAAGTCTCTCTCTCCACTAATCTCAGTCCCAGCCACATTTCAACTCCTCCTCATGTCCCATCTTCTAATGAAGCCCTCCCCCACCACCACCCTCCTCACCCATAGCTCTCAATATCTCCCCCATTTGATGCCATGGACTTCCTTAGGTTGCTGCTTGTATTTTCACCTGGGTACCCTTTCTTCTGGAAGACAGTAAGGCCCCTCAAAGGTAGGTGCACTGTCATACAACTATCTGAATCCCCAGTTCAAACCAGAGCCTTTCAGCACAAGTGAGTCCTTGGATGAATCCCCTACACAGAATCCTTAAAAGATGCTCACCCATGAACATTTCTGGTGACAGGAAGTGCATGACTTCATTCTAGCCCAGTTCAATACTGAATAGCTCTAAGTTTTATTAAGATCTTTTTACTACTAAGCCAACAGCAATATCTGCTTTCAATTCTGCACTGCTAGCAGCCACTAGCTCTCAATTTTTGTTAGAATTCCCTTCTTTCGAGGAGAGAACCCAGTTATTTCACTTGGTCTTCATTTATCATGGTTTTCCTGGTCCTAGTCTATCCTGGTAGCTTTTTCCTAGGAACTTTCTGGTTTCCAGTGTCTCACCAGAACAGAACACAATATTCAGTTGTGTGAAGATGTGTGCTCTGAATGATGGGCATGCATGAGGGAAGTTTCTTTATTTCTTGGTGATAATTGTGAAAATCATGATTACAGTTGAATTCCAACTATCTTTGCTTAAAAAATGAGGAAATTGCTTTATAAAGAAAGAAAGCTGTATTTTACCCCACCAAGGGATTCCAGTTTTAAAGAAAACTAAAAACTTAGGAAGTAGAATCACCTGGATTGTGGTGGACAGGGAACCTACCTTCTCAATATCATCTTATACCCTTCTGATGATAGAGTTGTGATTTGAATGAGTTCTACAAATAAGTTAACATAACTAGCCCATCTTATGTGTAACCAACCAGAAAGATTACTAGAGCAACTTGGAGCACAAAGGGTGTCAGAGCTACAAGCCTCCCAGAGTGACATTGGCTGCCTCCGCTGATCCTTATTAGAAAAGAGCTGGCAGTCCTGGAGATGTTCCCACAGCTCCACCTGGGAACCTACCCCTGCACTTTTCAACCATCCCTAAGCCTGTACCCAGGGTCTCAAAATCTCTGAAGTTCCTTGAAAGGGCCTAATTAAAAGAATGAGGTCATCAAATTTGGAAGGAAGACTACCAGGAAAAGATTATTTCCTTTTCCTGCAAGCTTATCAACATAACAAGTCATGCCTTCCATGGGTTCATGGTTTGGGAGGCCAGACTATTCTGTGGTTCTTGAGGGCCATAAGTAGCTGTGTGACCTTAGGTAAGTAAATTATTCTCCCTGGCCTTCAGTTAACTTCCTGTTAGAAATCTAAGAAACTAAACTAAACTAATGGAGGAGGGAAGTCTAGTCTCCTTTTGTCATGGAAGCCTAAGAAAGCATAGGAATTCCCTAACCATTCCAACCCATACGTGTCTGGAATGTTCTTTTAATTCTGAGGTATTTACTTTCGGTGCCATTAATTTTATTTTACCCTTTTGCTCTCCTTTTATTTTTATTCTAACAGATAAAGGGGATAGTTTGCTCTAAAAAAAACTCATCTAACTCCCTCAGAAATTTGAAGGAACAGGCCTAAAGTTGCAGAGCTGGTTAATGCAACTAGATGCTGAGCTCCTGAGAGGTCAGAAGAGACTGGGCCAACCCAGATACACTCAGTGGCTCACACTTAATAAATGTACCCTAGATCACGTTAATATCAAACTAGGTTAGGTCTTGGTCTATGCCCAAAGGGTTCTTAGGTAAGTGGGATGAAAAGGGACTGAGTCATTCAATGACCCTGGCTGTCATCTTCTAAGCTTTAGGATCTGCTCCTATTTATAATCTCTTCCCTGTGTGTGCTGGTATTTTGAACGACAGCAGCTGGGCTTGGATTAAGTAAGACATGACTCTCAGACTTAAGGCCCTCTTCTATCATCTGGGGTCCTGATGAATTTTCTGCCCAGACAGGAAGTTGCGGTACCTCTTATTCTCCCAGTCTGAACACCAGGAGCCTACTGCCACAATCCTGCATAGAACAGAAACTTGGTGATTATAGCATATACTCAAATATTAAGATGACTCCAATACAAAGTGATTTCCCATAAGAACATCCAAAGGAAAAGTTTTGGGCCAATTTGAATATATAAGCTTTTAGAAATATGGATGAGGGGTATCCAAATAGGAAAAGAGGAAGTCAAGTTATCTCTCTTTGCAGATGACATGATTGTGTACCTTGAAACCCAAGAGAATCTGTCAAAAACCTCCTTACACTGATAAAGGACTTTGGCAAAGTCTCAGAATATAAAATAAATGTGCAAAAGACAATCACATTTCTTTATACCAATAATAAACAAACAGAAACCCAAATAAAAAGCACAATTCCATTCACAATAGCCACAAAAAAATGAAATACCTTGGCATCTTCCTAACCAGAAATATGAAAGACCTTTACAATGAAAACTACAAAACACTGCTCAAAGAAGACACAAACAGGTAGAAAAATATCCCATGCTCATGGATTGGAAGAATCAACATTGTGAGGATGTCTATCCTACCTAAGGCAATCTACAGATTAAATGCAATACCCATCAAATTACCAGCAACATTCTTCTCAAACCTAGAAAAACAATACAGGAATTCATATGGAAACACAAACGACCAAGAATAGCCAGAACAATCCTCAGCAAAAAAAACAAAGCAGGTAGTATCACATTACCAGACTTCCAACTTTACTATAAAGTTACAATAATCAAAACAGCTTGGTATTGGTACAGGAACAGGCATATAGACCAATGGAATAGAATTGAGATTCCGGAAGCAAAACCTCAATTCCTCAACCACCTCATCTTCGACAAAGCCTCCACCACCTACCACTGGGGAGAGGAGAACCTATTCAGTAAATGGTGCTGGGAAAACTGGCTGACCACATGCAGAAGATTGAAACAAGACCCCTATCTGTCCCCATACACAAAAATTAACTCTAAATGGATTAGAGACCTAAATGTAAAACCTCAAACCATAAGAACCTTAGAAAATGCAGGACACACCCTTATGGAAATTGGAACTGGCATCCAATTCCTGAACAAAACCCGAAACCCACAGGCCATAAGAAATAAGATAGACAAGTGGCACCTCATTAAACTGACAAGCTTCTGCAAAGCCAAAGAAACCATCAAGAGAGCAGGGAGACAGCCTACAGACTGGGAAAAAATATTTGCCAACACCAGGTCTGACAAAGGCTTAACATCACGGATCTACAAGGAACTAAAACATGCTGAAAAGAAAAAAACAAACAACCCCATTATCAAGTGGGCAAAAGATATGAACAGACACTTCTCAAAGGAAGACATCCGAGCAGCCAACAGACACATGAAGAAATGTTCAACCTCACTAATCATCAAGGAGATGCAAAGCAAAACCACACTGAGATACCACCTAACTCCAGTCAGAATGGCAATTATCAACAACTCAAAAAATAACAGCTGCTGGAGAGGGTGTGGCGAAAAGGGAACACTTCTACACTGTTGGTGGGAGTGTAAACTAGTGCAACCTCTGTGGAAAGCAGTGTGGCGATTCCTAAAAGCTCTAAGTATCAACCTCCCATATGACTCCGCAATCCCCCTACTGGGAATATACCCTGAAGAACTCAAATCACTCTATAAAAAGATATCTGCACACGTATGTTTATCGCAGCATTGTTCACAATAGCAAGAACCTGGAATCAACCATGCTGTCCATCAAAAGAAGACTGGATTTTAAAAATGTGGTACATATACACGCAGCCATAAAAAAGAACAAAATCATGAATTTCGCAGCAGCCTGGATGGAACTAGAGTCTATAATACTGAGTGACCTCTCACAGAAACAAAGATCTGATATTACATGTTCTCACTCATATAGTGGACCTTGAACATCCATCGTAATACTATAAGAAAAGGATTGACAGTGGTGGGAAACTATGGGGGGGAAGGGAAAGGGAGGTGGGATTAATGGTAGTAATATCTGCCTGGGGACAGGGAAACACCCCTTATCAACAAGGGTGCCTGAACGAAGCATATTTGTATACCTAACCTTTAACTGTACCCCACAATATCAAAATAAAAAATATTGATTTGTAAAAAAAAAAGAAATATGGATGACATATTCAGTGTTTACTCATAATATTTAATCTGTTCATTAAACTATATATTGTTATTAAAAACCACGTTACATAAAATGATGCTTAATTTAGAATATTTTGCCACTCTCATATTTCAGAATGATTTTGTTCATTTTCCAAATATGCTTTTCATCTTCATTGCCTCTTTCATCACAATGGCCAATTTTGACCTTTCACCAAGTTGTCCAGAGTATGTCTTTACTCTTCAGTTGTTAAACATACAGCACTTCTTGAAATCATGTATGATGATGTCTCTGAAAAATTTCTTTTAAACCACAAACTTTCACAACAGCAGGAGTTTCCATTCATCCTATAAACTGACAACATAACGCTTTCCCTTTTACTTTTGTGCTAGAAAAATCCAAATTTGAAAGTTTGACGAACTATCCAAAGAAATAATTGCTAAATCTGTGTCAAATTTCTGTCTTCTTTGTAAATCCCATCTTCATTAGTTGCTCTCTATAAAAATGCAAAACTAGCAGTGATTGAATCATTTCAAGGAATGTATTTTTTCTAAATAATGCTTTTTAAAAAAGTAACTTGGAATGACCTAGAATATGAGAAACTCTGTAAGGACTTCAATAATGTTTCCATTTATATCTGTATTTATTTTTAGATCTATGTCTCCTTCCTTTCTGTGAAGTAACTTTGAAGAAAAAGCTTTGCCTTATAGGTAAAGAGGGCTAGTTTACCCTTGTTTTCTGAGGTATTGTTATTAATAGTGCCTCCTTTTAGTCTCAAAAGTGTCCCAGTTGGACAAGAAGTTATATAGCCACTCTCCTGACAGCAAGGAATATAATATATCCTGCAATTCTGGGACCTTGTCAAGGCATTCACCATATTGGCCATTCAGCAAGCTTCCTATGGGGCTAATATCTACATGGCAGCCAGATGGAACTCAAATCACAGTAGCTGGAAATTCAAACAATGTAGCTAATTATCTAAAGTGATATTAAAATGTCTAAGATTCTGAAAATTTGACTACCAGTCAACACAGCATCTGCTTCAAAGGAAACATTTTTTTAAAGAAATCATTTTTTTAAAAAAAAAGCTAATTATGAGAAACTCAGTTTAAAAAATACTGCTTTGATCCAAGAACAGTGCATTTAGTTTATTATTAGCTTAAACTAAACATTTAGTTTAATATCCCTAAGTATTTGGAGAGAAATTGTATCACTTACTTTAAAGTTGAACAATTCAGACTTACGATGATGTCTCAGTGAAGGCAAAATGTATTCCCCACGGATTCTCTTGCAATTAAGTGTGTTGTGTGGAATGAGAGCTGGATGAACAGGTAGAGCAGCTCAGGTCAGAAATCCAACACCTGGGCAAGCCTTCCTTGCTTTCCTCAGGCAGGGCAGACCACCTGCATGGTGCTGACTATTATGCAGGGAGAGAACAGATATATTCATGCAAACCCACTTCTACTCTTCAGAAAATCACCCTGAGCACCAACTCCCTGCTGTGGATCAGAAATCTCATCTTCAAACCTAAATTCTACCATGCAAGGTAAACACACACACACACACACACACACCCCAAAAGGTTTCTTCTTAAAACTAATGAGCTTGACATTTCTGCATTCCTGGCTCTAAGCATTGACTGCATGTGTGTACGTCAGTGGACCTAGGTTAGTGAGACACATGCCCCAGAAGTAAGTGGGATGTGGTTTTAATTTAGAGGCTCATTAAATAGACTGTTTGCTTTTATATGACCTGCTGCATTTTATATTACACACAGTCCGGCAGTCTCATGGTGGTCGGCAGATTTGAGCTCATTCTGTATGACCAGCTTTGGGCAGCCCACCTCCCTGGAGTCACAGCAATGGGAAAAGGGTCTTGTCAAAGGTGTGACATGAAGTATTCCCTCTCCTCTGCCATATAAGTGGCTCCTCCAAAACCTAGCAGCACAGAGAAGGTTTTCATGGGTTACGGTTCTAAAGAGATGTTTGTTCTTGAATAAGGACCATCAGTCCTGCTCCCTCTATAAGCTCACATCTGATTTTCCCTGCAGTGAGCTGGCCTGGACTGAGAACAACCAAAGGACAACTTCCCTCAAAACAACCAGGACCTTGAGGCCTTTGCCCAGGCAAAACACTGTTCTACTTTCTGAGAGCTGAAGGCATAGTTCAAGAAAGAAGCAGCTTAAGCACCAAGGGTAATGTCCCATGAATTTACGTTTCTGGATGCTGCTTTGTGAATATAAGAGAAGAAGAAAAAAGAGAAACATCTCAGAAATCTCTCCCAGTGTCTCTACATTTCTAAGAATCCAAATCCCCTCAGGTCTCTTGTAATTCTTCTTTCTTTTCACAAGAACTTTCCCCTCCCACCGTGCTCTATCCTGACAAAGAGCATGATGGGAGAAACCATGAAGAAGGAAAGGAGGAAGACCTCAACTACAAAGGCTATCAATCAGCTGGGCATGGTAGCGCGCGCCTGTAGTTCCAGCTACTCGGAAGGCTGAGGCGGCACTGGAGCCCAGCAGGTCGAGGTTGCGGTGGCCGGGAGCGGCCACTGCACTCCAGCCTGGGCGACAGAGTGAGACTCCAACTCAAAAACAAACAAACAAACAAACAAACAAAGGCTATCATACTTTCTCACCACCTTTGATGTCCTGGTGGTCCTTTGCCTCCTTCAATGTCGCCCTTTTGTCTTCCAGGCTTTCTTCTTTCATATGAAGCTGAAATGAGGGGTAGGATATGAGGCCAATGTGCTCTTGAAAAATGAGGATGTGGATTTTATTCCTCCACGCCCCCTTCTACTGACCTCCCTCTGCACATTGTTCCTGCGTTCAAATGAGTCACGGGGCATCCTCAACGTGAGGCTCTGGCCAGAGGTTGCTGTCTGCACTAAGTGTGCACAGATGTGTACAGATATGACCCAAAGCCCACTAAGTTACCAGCAAAAGGGTCCCAGCACTCTGCTGGTCTGAGGCCTCTGCTGAATTGTGCAACCTATCCCTGCGGAATGGTGCCCTTGGCCTCACCATAAACTCCAACCACTGGCTGCTCTGTCCTTGAGGTCACAGGCCCACAGTGAACTTGCCAGTGGTTTGGCCTCCCAGAGGTTCCACACTGCACTGCTTAGCTTGAAGTTCTGCTGGTCGTGAGTCCTCAAGGTTTCCTGCACTTGGCTTTTCTTGCCCACAGGTCGGCTGGCCTTCACACTCCAGGGCAGTGAGTTTAACATCTAAAGCATAGGGCGTTGCTAGGAAGAAAGGCTCCAGTGGGCACCAGTCAAGCCACAGCTCTGCAGTCATTTTTGGTTCACAACTGCCTTAGTGTTATTACATCTATCCAGATATCCTTCCCCTTTTAAAAAAAATTTTCTAATTCTGACTATACAACGATAAAAGGAAAATTTTACCAGATGATGCTTTTTTCTTTTAATTTTCTAATGACAAAATTGCATCTGCTAGTTCTCCAAAAAGCCAACTTTTCGGAGTGCTTTTAAAACACTTTCTTTGAGTGACATTTTTCATTTGACAAAGACTATGGTTTTTTCCTCAAACAGATTTTTATCTTTTTTTCTGGGGTCTGATGTGGAGCATATCAATATTTGATTGAAATGCAAGTTTGAAGTCTCTTCTGTAAAGCCATTTCTCCTTGCATTCTTTTAAAATTAATGCTCACTTTTAAAACTAATGATGTTTAATGTTGAAAATAAAGCCTATGGTAACTCACTGAGCTCTTCAAACTGATGCAGAAGGTCGCCACCTTGTGGCCACTGTGGAAACTGCCACTTTGATTGATCTGGTTTTTCCCAGGGGTTGGGGCCCTTCAGCTAATTAAATTAAATGACATCTAATATTGTCTTTTCCAGTGTGGTTCACATCCCAGTCCTGCTTCTTCACAGGTCAGTTTGTGGAAATATCTTGTCAGTTTGCGGGAAAAGAGGCTATTCTAAGTGGCCTTAGTGATTTAGTTGAAAGAAGCCTTTTTGGTCCTTAACTAAGTTGTAGTCAAGAGAAAAAACACTCTCCCGGAGAGCCCAGGTCTTTGTCTTAAACCCAATATACTCTAAGTCCTATATTTTTCAAAATGTGTTCCAAAAGATACCTATATCAGCATTTCTTAGGAAGAACTTTAAAATGCAGCTTTCTGCCCATCCCCCCTAGTCTTTGTCCTGAAATTTGCATTTTTAACAAGTTTCTTGGGTGATTTTTTAAATGCACATTAAAGTTCTAAGACTGCATTTTAGTCTGCCAAAGGAAGAAAAGAGAGGTCTAACACATTACATGCTTTGATCCTAAGCAGTCCCCCCCACAAGGCTCTGGGAGGAGGGAATCCAGGGTTGAAGGGAGATCAAGAGACCACTAGAGTAATTCTCAAAAGCCCCTGCCAACCCAAATGTTTGCTACTTGAGCAAGGGAGACTCCTTGAAACACTGCAATAGCCAGGCAACTTTGACCAAACCCTCTAAACAAGAAGCATCAGCTACCCAAAGAGTAATCTGCTTGTTTAGAGCGCCTCCCTCTGACCTGCATTAGAAGCAGCAAAAGGCAAGTAGAGACAGAAAGAGAGGTCTCTCACAGGCTACCCCATGTCCCCACCCTAGCCTTGTCCTCCTTACCCCAGAAACTCCCCATCCCAGGCTGTGCCAGATGCAGACCAGCTTCCAGGCCCCGCTATCCCACCGATCAGGAAGTGGACTTGGCAGGTCACCAGCTTCAGGTATCTTCACTGTAAACAGAAGTAATTGGATGACCCATTACTTAGCTTCTTCCCAACTCCGACATTCTGTAATTTAATTTGAGCTTTCAGGGAGAGAAAAGGCTTTTCATGAGAAGTGGAAGTCCTGTAATCCAAGTTTTGGGTTAAGTCTTTGCTGTTTGCAGTAATTAATTCTTATGAAGCATCATGATGAAAGATGAGATCCTCTCTCAAAATGAAAACCACAAACTTTGGCAATGTTAACTCTGTTTGGGGAAACAGCACTGGTCTGAGAGCCCTCCAAATCCCCCCACCCCCAACAGCAACCCCATGACCTAGTTGCACCTCCCAACCCCACCCCCACTATTCTCGATAAGGTTTCAGCATACCTAGTCATCACAGACTCCCTTCCCCCACCACCTCTCGCCGTATCCAGGCCACTGGTTTCTGGATCCACTTCCTACTGAAGCACCCATTCTGGAGGATACTGGAGATGCTTGCAAGAGATGATGTACATAAAAACTTCACCCAGATCATTCTTATCTTTTCAAGGTCACCGCCACCAGGTGCCACTCCTCTGTGACTCCGTTTCCTGTGCACAGCTGGCTCAGTTCTTAATGTGTGACATTATAGTCATCTGTTTTATGCTTGTGGTCCTAGATGTAACAACTGTGGCTGCTGCATACTGAATATTCAATGAATGTTTTCATGAATAAATGAATGACAATAAAAAGGGAAAGAATAAGTGATTGAGTAAATTGAGGAATTAAGGGAATGCAAGCTAACAGAATCTCCTTTGCACAAGCCAGGAGGAGGAAAGGAGACCTCTGGACTCTGGAGATTTGGGGGAGAACCTGGGGATGGAGGCCTGTGCCTAGAGTGGTAAGGCTCGGTGGTTCCATCATAGCATGGTTCATCAAAGTGCAGATCAGTGACATCAACGATTGGGTTTGGAAGTTCATTTAGCGAATTCAGGCCTCCATTTTTAAATAAGGCAGAACACATTACAATAAATTAGAAAACAGGTCTCAATAAGAGCATGTATAGTTTCATTGAACTTACCCTGAAATTTATTTATAAAAAGGTATGTATTTATTCTTACATGTTTAAACTTTAGTCACCTTCAAAGTATTCTACTTTGATGCAACACAACCATCAAGATGCTTTTCCACTACTCAAAACAGTTTTTGACCTCATCGATTTTGATGCCTTTCAGTGCTTCTACTGTTTTTTGTTTCACCACTTCCACGTGGAAAAACATTTTCCTTTGAGGACTTCTTTTCATTTGGGGAAACAAAAAAAAAGTCACTTGGAGTGAGATCGGGTGAATAGGGAGGATGGGGCAAAGAGATCACGTGTTTTTGGTCAAAAACTGCTGAGTACTCAGAGTGGTGTGGGGCAGATGTGCTCGTAAATCACCCATCACGGAATGAGCAGGCACATTGAAAGAATCCCCAGAAGAATTCACTGAGGCCAAACCCAGCCTTTCACAACAACGCTAGCTGGTACACTGATGCCGATGGGTTCCTAGAATATTTAGCTAGTGGGAGAAGCCTATATTACAAGAGATCCGCCCTCCAAAAAATAATTATGTTTTTTGGGCTGTTTCCCCCCCTCACATATACAGGGGGGTGACAAAAATACATACACATCTTAAGTATGACATTCGCTCAAAAGATGACATTAATCAAATGAATGCTAGTGTCACCATGTGACAGGCAGGACAGTCAAAGAAAATGGTGGAAGCACAGTTGAGCAAACATCATACTACACATTGTCACCATAATTTAATTCAACTTTGAAAAGTAATACATAGATAGCATCTCTTAAAATGTGTATACATTTTTGGGGCACATACACACACACAAAGTCACGGTACAAAATATACTTCTTTACTACACTTAATGTTCAAAAAATGTAGAAGCCATTATCTAGAAAACGTCATCCCTAAATACTTCATCGATTCCATTTAAAAAAAGAAAACTTACTGACCTTATGGAACAGCTTCCATTTATGGAATGCAGGGATCCATTTGTCAATATATACAGATGCCATGTTGTTTTTGAGAGATCAATGTATTTTCTAACTATTTGAAATGGTAATTATCCGGTCTAACCTAATTTCAATTATGCTCAGAACAGTAAAAATGCTTCATACAGATTAATAATTTAAGAAATTATCATTAAAACAGGGATATTCTCTCTGATTTTCCTTGATGTCTTCCCATATAGTACTTGTCTACACCGATATCATAACTCTTTCCCACAAAGGTGAAGCAATCATTTTCTAAGAGTTAGTAGAAATGAAGTGTTAAAAGCAAATTTAAAAACTTAAATTCCAAAGTCAAACTTTAATAAATCTGTCTAAATATCTCCATGAGAAAGCATAGTGGAGGGTGAGACATTAAAATTAAAATCATAAAGGAAGGGAAACAACAACTAGCCTTGTTAAGAATTTGAATCCAAGCACATAGGATATATGTTTCTTCTCTGCTGTGTTTTTGTCCTCTTCCAGTGAACAGACAGCCATGTGTTTGGCTTTCCCTGCTTTGGCCATAACACTGTCCCCAGTCTTGTCTGTTGACACCATATGGGATTGTCACGCTTCCTTGTTTACTAAGAGTCTCCTGGAAACTTAAAATGGAGTTTCAATATTAGAGCAGCAGCCAAACCAACCCAGAAAACGGGCTTAGTTAGACTGGCTCAGCATTTAAAGACCTCATGTTAACACTTAACAATCAGGAAACTTCTTTCAAAAATTAGAGTTCTTGGCTTCTCTTGGAAAATCAAAATATTTAGTAATGCAAGACCCAAATCACTACACAGAAACAATTATTCTTACCCCCTGTAGTATTTTGATATAAATGGTTCCTTTTGTAATCCTATGTATGCTATTTATTTCCTTTTTTTTTTTTTTTTTTGAGTTGGAGTCTCACTCTGTCACCCAGACTGGAGTGCAGTGGCCGCTCCCGCCCACCGCAGCCTCAACCTGCTGGGCTCCGGCGATCCTTCCACCTCAGCCTTCCAAGTAGCCGGAATTACAGGCATGTGCTACCACGCCCGGCTGATTTTTTGATTTATTGTAGAGATGAGGTCTCGCTGCCCAGGTGGGTCTCGAACCCGCGGGCTCGGGCAATCCACTCACCTCAGCCTCCCAAAGGCACGGGATTACAGGCTGAGCCACCGAGCCCGGCTGTATGCTATTTATTCTAAAGCACCATCTTGAGAAGGAATCCATAGGCTTCACCAAACTGCCAGAGGGATCAATAGTGCAATAAAGGCTGAGAACCCCTGGTCTATAGCCAAGTAGCAGCTGCCCCCTTTATGGCTATCCTCACCTTCTCTGCTTTCTCTGAGGCCATGCATCTGTTTCCATTTTCCATTGCGCTAACGCTTTCCCTAGCGTGGAGAGATACTTTCCTCTATCTAATCATGTCTCTATCAAAAATTGGAAAAAGAAAAATGGACCAACAGGGCTTTGGAAGTCCTACATTAAGCTGCCCCACTTATCTCACTGGTCTCTGATCCACAAGGATTGCATTTAATTTTCTGAACAGTGGTGAAGCTCGGCCACCAGCCGGCCAGAATGGTTGCCAGCTGTGAACAAACAATTCCGGTGCACTCCCTGTGAACTTCGGCCCTGTACCTAGAGGTTTTCATTCTGGGTGTCCTTCCGTGTTGCATCTGTTCTTCCTCCTGGGGTATCAGGGACGATGAACAGTGGGCTATTTGCAACTGCGCGTGGGAGGAAGTAGGGAACTATAAGAAGATCAATTTCTCCTTTTCTGTTTCTCTTTTTCAGCGTAGAAGCAGAGATGCTAGCCCAACCCTCTGGCTTGAGGGTACACGGAACTGGCCATCACAGTGCCCACACTTGTCTTGCATGGTGCACTTTACAGAGTTCTCTCCCTGGGGCCTCAGCTAAGGAGTCCTCACATCAACCCTTTTTAGGAAAGGGCAGGCACTAACTTCGCTTTGCAAAAGAGGACTCCTGACATTCAAAGAAGGTGAGAAGCAAAATCAGGAGAACACAGACCTGAATTTTAGTCCATTCGAACACTTTGATGACTCTTGCTCCTCAAGGAAAGTGACTTTTAGGGACTTCCACTGCAAGTGTTTAACAAGTCTTATTTAACAAGTGTGGTTTCATACACTAATGTTTTAATAGAGCAAGTCTAGCCTTTCAAGTAAGTGTAGTCTCTACTCAACAGTCACCTTAGCTTTATGCTCATTACAGAGAGAGACATTCGGCTTTTATTGCGGCAGAAACATGTTTTATTGTATTTATTTTAAAAAATATAATACAGTGAATTTGATTTTTTTTTTTCTTTTGGTGTATAGGTCTATGGATTTTAACACATCTATAACCACCTTCAGGTTACAGATCTATCTCTCCAAAAAGCTCCTTCCCGCTAGCCCTTTGACATAGTCTTTTAAAAAACTATACTGATGTTCATATTAATTGAAAGCTATGAGGATATTTGTAAAATAAATTATGCTTCTTATTCATATGTTATTAAGATTGAATTTCTGTGTGTGTTAGAGAATTGTATTTCCTTCTACTGTAGAGGATAAAACTTGTTGAGAAGTAATCTATACAGGCTCTCATTCAAGAGGTTTTTCTTTTTTTCTCTTTTTTTTTTCTTTATTTTAAAGATGTGGGATACAATTCAGGGTTAT
This sequence comes from Carlito syrichta, assembly GCF_000164805.1. Taxonomy (NCBI): domain Eukaryota; kingdom Metazoa; phylum Chordata; class Mammalia; order Primates; family Tarsiidae; genus Carlito; species Carlito syrichta. The sequence goes on along the minus strand of NW_007246364.1, from coordinate 360,933 downwards.
GTATACAAATGTTCATTATGCAGGTACCTTTGTTGAAGGTATACCCCTCCATCCCCTGGCAGTTTCTGTCAACTGCCAATCCCTATCTTATAGTATTGTGACAATTGTTCAAGGTCCGCTTATGAATGAGAACATATGGTACTCTGTTCTTTGTTTCTGTGATAGATCACTAAGTGTGATCAACTCTAAATCCATCCAAGTTGCTGCAAAGTCTATATGTTTGTCCTTCTTTATGGTAGCATAATATTCCACTGTGTATATGTACCACATTTTTTTATCCATTCCAACTTCGATGGACAGTACAGTTGGTTTCATGTTTTTGCTACTGTGAATAGAGCTGCAACAAACATGCGTGTGCAGGTATCTTTTTGGCAGAATGCCTTGAGTTCCTCCAGGTATATTCCCAATAGGGGGGTTGCTGGGTAATATGGAAGGTGAATTTCTAGTTCTTTCAGAAATCACCACATTGTCTCCCAAAGAGGTTGCAGTAGTTTGCATTCCCACCAGCAGTGTAGAAGCATTCCTTTTTCTCCACATCCTCTCCAGCATCTGTTGTTGTTTACTTATTAATGACGGCCATACCTGCTGGGGTTAGGTGGTATCTCCATGTGGTTTTGATTTGCATTTCTCTGATGATGACTGAGGCTGAGCACTTTTTCGTGTGTCTGTTGGCTGCCCGTATATGAAAGAGCCTTTCCCATCATTTTTAGAGCAATATTATGGTTTGGTCATTTTCAGACTGTGATGAAGGCGTTAGAGTAAGCAGGGTGAACAACGGACAGTGTGAATGAACAGGCAGTGAGTGCCTAAAGAAAGTGGTTCAGGAATAAGGCTTCCGAACATCTCTCCTCCCCATCCACTGTGAGACCTCCCGCCCTCCTCAGTCTATCCTGCTCCCTGACTCCCTTCTCCAGCTTGGATCCTGGTGTTTCTCCAGCTTCACCCTCTCTTCCCTCCCCTGCCTTCTTTTACATCACACAGACTTGTCTCTTTTTTTACCCTCTCTTTCCCATTCTCCTCTGATCTTTCTATCTCCTCCTCTGGTGAGTATACGAATGGAAGGGTCCACTGACGAAAGAGAGATGATGTACTTTTTCTCCCTCCCACTAAAACTTTACCTAGTTCAGACTCACTGTTCACCCAACACAATCGGAAGTGAAGAGTATCTGTCTCCACTCCCCACCTTCTTTCAAACCAGAGAAACGAAGCAGCACATTCTCCCCACAGACGCCCGACACAGACGACACACCAGTCTTCCAGTCTGCTCTTCTACACCCATTTGGTCAACACTGTCTTGGGCCCTTCCCTTAGATTCCAGAAGCTAAAACTCAATCTCTCCACTAACTCGTCTTTGACAAAACCTCCACCAACAACCACTGGGGAGAGGAGACCTTTTTCAGCAAATGGTGCTGGGAAAACTGGCTGACAATATACAGAAAAATGAAACAGAACACCTATCACTGCACAGAAAGATCAACTATAAATGGATCAAATGTAAAACCTCAAACTACAAGAATTTTAGAGGCTGCAGGAGACACCCTTATGTATATTGGAATAGGCAACCAATTCCTGATCATAACCCCAAAAGCATATACCATAAAAGATAAGATAGACAAGTGGGGCCTCATCAAACTGAAAAGGTTTTTCACAGCAAGGAAACCATCAAGAGAGTGGAAAGACAACCCACAGAATGGGGAAAAAATTGTTAACTGTGTATCTGACAAAGGCCTAACATCCAGGATCCAAGAGCTCAATCTGAAAGGGAAAAAAAAAAAAACCCAATTAAAAAATGGGCAAAATACATGAATAGAAACTTTTCAAAAGAAGACAAACAACCAAGAGACACATGAAAAAATGTTCATCCTCACTAATCATCGAAGAAATGCAAATCAAAACCACACTGAGATACCACCTAACTCTAGTACAAATGGCCATCATTAATAAAATAAACAACAACAGATGCTGACAAGGATGTGAAGAAAAGGGAACACTTCTACACTGTTGGCAGGAGTGCAAACTAGTTCAACCTCTATGGAAAACAGTGTGGCAATTTTTTTAAAAACTAGAAATTGACTTTCCATATGATCCAACAATTCCACTTTTGGGAATATACAGAGGAACTCAAATCATTCTACAAAAAAAGATACTTGCTGGGAATACACCCAGAGGAACTCAAATCATTCTACAAAAAAGATACTTGCACACGTTTACTGGAGCACTATTCACAATGGCAAAAACATGGAACCAACTGTGCTGCCCATCAAAACTGAACTGGATTAAAAAATGTGGTTCATATACATGATGGAATATTATGCAGCCATAAAGAAGAACAAAATCATGGACTTCACAGCAACTTGGATAGATTTAGAGTCCATTGTACTCAGTGATCTACCACAGGAACAAAGAACTGAGTACCACATGTTCTCACTTATAAGTGGGTCCTGAACATTTATCATAATACTGTAAGAGAAGGATTGGCAGTAGTAGGATAATGCCAGTGGTGGAGGGTAAGAGGGAGGCACATCGTATCACTAAGGATGCCTGACCCTAAACCAATTGGGGACCCGTTTTCACCTGCACATAAACGTCATATGTAATTCTGACTTGTACCCCACATCTTTACAAAAAAAAAAAAGAAGAAGAAAGAAAGACACTGGGGCTGGGAGTCAAGAAAGAAGAGAAGAGGAGAAAAGAGGAAGGAGGAGCCGTTGCGCACGAATAAAGAAGCTAATGTTCCCTCGAACTTGATGGATTCCTACTGAAAAAAAGACAGTGAGATAGTGCCAGGTTCACTGCCTCTATAAATATTGGAACAGAGGATAGCTGCATCATCCAAACTGTCTCAACAAATTCTCTGAATTCTGTAAACAAGTACATTCTTACTAAATATTTTTGGAAGTAGATATTTCTTGGGACTTCGCAGAAAACAGGACTTTGACTCAGAGACTAAAACTAGTATCCTTTAGATAATACATAATGTGACACCACATACAAGGGTTTACTAAATCATTTTCATTGGTTATGATACAATCTAGTTATTCTATGTGACTTCTGTGGGAAAGAGAAGATAGACATAGATGAGTCAGTTACTTTCTCGTTTTTTAAACACTATTAATTATCACTGAATCCAAATCAGACTTCATCATTTTAAGGTAAAGGCCAAATTGAATGTGTGTGTGTGTATGTATATATCACATACAATTTAAAACATATATAGTTAATAGACTACAACTATTTTTTTAAAGTACATAAGGTTAAAAAGAAGAAACAAAGAAAGATAGAAAAGGAGTTGCTTGTGCTTTGTTGAGAAATGTACAGGAGCTTGATGTAATCAGAGAATTGCAACTCGGTGATGAAATTTGGCAATAAATAAAAAGTACTTCAGTGTCTTAATTAGATTTTGGACTTAAATTTAGTTCTCCATATATAGGATGAACTCATCCCACAGGCCTATGCCAGTTTTGGAGTTGTATGTCCAAAAACTAATAATTACATAAACCAGGTATTGGGGGTATAAACTACTCACAATTTCAACACTCAGCTATACAAAGATTTGACTTTCTCTATGTTTCTATAATAACACTGGCTTTAGCTTTCGAATCCTCGTTTCAAGTGGGTGGAAGAAATGTTAAGTGAATCCATTTGAGGTAAAACTTGGTTATCAAGAGTTAAAATCAGTAAGTTTTGGGTAAACAGCCAGTTCAAGATTCATCCCTGCCCCCACTTCCTTTCAGGAGAGATATAACTACCAAGAAGGCTTCTGTGTTGTCCAGAGAGGTGAATTTAATAGCTTAAATATGTTGTTCTATTATTCACAAGGTACTCTGGGTCACCTTTGCTATAAAAATGGAAAATATTTTTTGAATAAAGTTAGGGCACACTCCATAAAAGTTTTACAACTCACTTAAAATCATAGAAGAGTTGTATATTTCAAGATGAAGATTTAAGCTCTGGTTATTTAGCAGAGTCTTAGGAGGCAGGAATTGCTGTGTCAACTAATGCTGTGCTCTATATTTCATTACTGCCTTTATATTTTTTAAATGCCTCAAGAATAAAGTTTATTTAAAATGTCATACTTTGCAAGCAGCACATTAGATCCATAGAATATACTAGTACCACTGCCATTACTCTTATTTATGATGGTCGATTAGTTATGGACCCTCTGCCATAATGTCTTGGCTTATTAACATACTGCATACTAAAAAGCATAATAGATGGCCCCGTAATGAGCAGTTACAAAGTCTAGTCACTCATTCTTCCTTGGCTCTTTTTTGTTGTTGTTCAGAGGGAGAAATTGAAGAGGATTGGACCTGTGCCTGAAATATCAACCCTTTGATTTCTGCTTGTGGGGCGAAGAGAGAAGGGGACCATCTCAACACTTAATTATAGAGAAATCCTCCTTCACTCTCCAGGATTAGAGACAAAGGTTAGCAGTCATCAAGGTTGCTTGAACTAATCTCAGGTTTCAAATTGCACCGGAAGAAGGGGACGGACTAAGGTGATCAAGACCTAGACCACAGCATTTGTTTTTTGAGCTCAGTTTAAGAATAAAATGGCAGAAACATACCAACAGTGTAGAACCCCACAGCACTATCTAGTTCACAATTTTTTGCTAACATAAAACATCCATAAACTTTTGGACAAGGTGAACCTTTTATGAGGCAACCTGATCCTTCCAAAGTACTCAATAAATACATAGGACACTCAAAGAGGTTTGTTTGTTGTTGTTTTTTTTTTGAGTTGGAGTCTCACTCCAGTTGCCCAGACTGGAGTGCAGTGGCCACTCCCCACCACCACAGCCTCGACCTGCTGGGCTGCAGTGATCCTTCCACTTCAGCCTTCGAAGTAGCTGGAATTACAGGTGCATGCTACCACGCCCGGCTAATTTTCTTGATTTATTGTAGAGATGAGGTCCCACCAAGTTGCCCATGTGAGTCTCGAACCCGCGGGCTCAGGCAATTCACTCACCTCGGCCTCCCAAAGCGCGGGATTACAGGCTGAGCCACCTCAAAGAGGTTCTTAATGGAAAGGGCTAATTTTAAAAATCTCTCCTAACTTGACATTTTAAAAAGGCATTCATTTTTAAAACTCTTAGTTTTTCAGAAAATAGCACTTGTTGGTGAGGATGTGGAGAAATTGGGATCCATGAACACTGTTAGTGGGATTGCAAAATGGTGCCGCTGCTATGAAAAATAGTATGATGATTTCTCAAAAAAATTCACAACAGAACTACCATATTATCCAACAATCTCACTTCTGAGTATATGTCCAAAGGAATGAAAGCAAAGTCTTAAAGAAATATTTGCACAACTATTTTTGTAGCAGCACTAGTCACAATAGCCAAGAGATGGAAGCAACCCAAATGCCCATCCATAGATGAATGGATAAGCAAAATGTGGCACGACCATACAATGGAGTATTACTCAGCTTTAAAAATGGAAGTAAATCCTGTCACATGCTACAACATGAACAAACCGTGAGGATATTCTGCTAAGTGAAATAAGCCCATCACAAAAAAAGACAAATACTGTATGATTCCACTTACAAGAGGTATCTAAAGTAGTTAAATTCATAGAAATAGAAAGTAGAAGGGTTACCAAGGGCTGGGGGAAGAGAGGAATGGGGAGTTGTCGTTTAATGGGTATAGAGTCTTAGTTTTGCAAGATGAAAAAAAGCTCTGGGGATCTGTTTAACAACAATGTGAATATACTTGACCCTATAACACTGTACACTTAAAAATGGTTAAGATAAGTTTTATGTTATGTGTTTTTCTTTCATTATAATTTTTTTAAGGAATATGTTAGTTTTAACATTTAAAATAATCAAGATTAATTAAGTTATGCTCAGAAGATTTCTTATGGGATAGGAATGCAAGTAATTTTATTGCCCGTATTGTTCTTGGACCAGGTTTTCTGCCTCTTTCAAATCAACATACCTAAGGATTCCAAGGTAATTGATCACTGTAGAACCCAGGAATTACTTTGGAACATAAGTATCACTTTCAAAAGTGATTTGTGATCTAAGAGTTACTTGGAACCAAATTTTCCAAGGAAACTTCATGGCTTGGGTATTGTGTTGTGTTAGGGAGCAAGGGAGGATAGATGTGGTCAGGGTTGGTGTGATCTCTATTGGGGGGGCTCTTTCTGTGCTTTTGATAATAGGGAATAACTGTATCAATCAGTAGCAAATTATAGAAGGCACATGTCTTATGTTTCTTTGCTTAGTTTTATGTTGTGCAGCAGTAATTTGCTAACCACAGTTCTGATTAAGTATAGCTGTGTAGCAAAAGGAGCATTTATTATCAGAAACACATTTCTCTTCTAACATTATGAGAAAAAAAGGTCCAGATTAACTGTACTTTTTAATAAGAGATGGAGTGCTATTGGAAAACTACTAAGGAGACTGTGGCTTTAGCTTGGATTCTAGGAAACCCATAACAAAAATTTACTACCTTCCCGCTTAATACTGCAGCAGGGCCCGTTCCGCAGACCCAATGTTGCCTGGATGATTCTGGAGAGCATTGTGAGATGGGGCTGTTCTAGGAGAGACAATCATCCACTGATGGGCTCCCCTGCTTAACTTTCTTAATTGATTCCACCAGACCTCCTAGGAGACTAGCTGCTAACGCTACCCTATCCCAACTTGGTCTGGCTCCTCGTGACAGCAAAGTCTTCCGAGACCACTTGCCAGTTTGGAGCTGGGCCTTGGAGCCGCAGTACAGGCTTGTAAAGCAGATGCGTAGTAAATGCTGCAGCCAAGTGCACAGCACATTTTCCTAAGTGGAAACACTGTGATAGAGACAGAACATTACTTAACAGTAGGTGGGCAGTTCAAGCCTAAACGGCTCAGTTCTTCCCCGTCAGAGACCCTGCAGAAGCAGGCTTCTACTGCAGCTGTGGGAGGAAGAGCAACTCTGGTAACTGTTAGACGCAGACAGTGGTTAACAGAACACAGTCTCATGGGAAGTCCCTGTCTGTGATTGTCCTACGTCAACACCAGAAAGCAAAACCCCCGGGCTTGTCTTTCACACAAATAAGCCGCATACAGCTTTCCTTCAATATGCAAAGGCTAGTACACAGTTCTTTCTTTAGGTTTCACTGTTGCTTAAGATGTTTTTTTGACTTGCTATGCAAAGGTGCCTCGCCCTTCTCCTTCTCAGGAAAAAGAACTATTTATTGAGTGCCTGTTGCCATGTGACAGCATCCACCATTTTACCTCTTTCTCATTAAACACGCCTCTTCCTAGTGAGTTGTCAAGTTACACGGCTGGCTTCCCCGCCTGAGATTTTGCCTCTGTGTACATTCTACCAGAATGGGAGGAAGAAAAAATCACAAATGATATGCTGCAGGGGGTCCTCAAACTTTTAAAACAGGGGGCCAGTTCACTGTCCCTCAGACCCTTGGAGGGACGGACTATAGTTTAAAAAAAGGCGCCCTCTATCTGCAAAAAAATAAAAAAATAAAAAATAGACCTCCTAACTTCAGGGAAAAAAAGGCCTCCCTTAACCGTAAAAAAAAAAAAAAGGCCCTACTAACTGCAAAATTTTTTAAAAAATAGACCTCCTAACTTCAAAAAAAAAAAAAAAAATCCTAACTTGTTCTTACCTCGGTCCTCAGGCAGCAGCAGGCTCTGCACAGGCAAGCTTGTGACTCGTCCGATCACACCCGGGACGGAGAGGAGGAGTCGAGAGACAGAGAGAAGGAGGGAGTCGGAGAGGGCGACGCACATTCCACGCATGCGCACTGCGGGCCGGACGAGTCGGCTGCTAGGCAGGACAGGCAGCGGCGGCAAAAACACCCAGGGGGCCGGATAAATGTCCTCGGCGGCCGCCTGTGGCCCGCGGGCTGTAGCTTGAGGACCCCTGATATGCTGTCTTCTCAATTTACTAATCCCCTCTTCCCCAGATCTTTCCACTTCTGGAATTAAATATCTGAGACCTGTCGGCCAAACTGGCCCCTAACACCAGTGGGACCGTGGCAAGAGCACAGATGAATGCCCATATGGCTAAATATTTAAAACTTACAACATCCCTTTAAACATGAGCGCCTAATGTCTGCATCAGATATGTATACTGAGATTTAGGTATAAGAATTAATTATAGGCTGGGCGCAGTGGCTCACGCCTACAATTCCTGGCACTTTGGGAGGCTGAGATGGGAGTATCATTTGAGGCCAGGAGTTTGAGACTAGCCTTCGCAACAAAGTAAGACCTCATCTCTACAAAAAATAAAATAATTAGCCAGGTGTGGTGCTGCATACCTACAGTCCAGGCTACTTGGGAGGCTGAGGCAGAAAGATCACTTGAGTCCAGGAATTTGAGGTTGTGATGAACTATAATTGCACACTGCATTTCAGCCTGGGCAACAGAGTGAGATCCTGTCTGTAAAAAAAAAAAAAAAAAAAAAAGGCATAAGTTGAAAACAATCAAAATGTTGAACAATGGAACACTGATTAATTGCAATATTCCTCCATATAATAGAGTATGATGCTTTCATTTAAATTTTTTAATAGTATTATTGTATAGAGTTATTTTGAGAATTACTGTTAAGTAAATAGATTATTAAAATATTGTTGTAATTACTATTTGTCTAAAGTATATGTATATTACTATTTGCCCAAAGCATTTGTATACACAAAAAGAAAACCATCCAAAAATTAGTGACTTTATAAATTATATTTATTTCTATGTATTTTTAGTATTATTCCCAAAAGATGTTATCATAATACAGGAAAATAAATAAAGTTATAATAAAAAATCCATATGCATTAATCTAATAATTCTATTTTCAGTAATCTCTTAAGGAAAAATCAAAGATGTGATTAAATATCACAAATGAATTCAACACAATGTTACTTATAATAATAAAAGTTATAAATAACCAATTTCAACAACAGAGAAATAGTTACATAGGTGATGGAAAAAATACAAAGAAATATTATAAATACTCAAAAGTTTATTTTCAAAATCCAAGAAAACAAAATGGTGAAAACAAAATGTTACAGAGAAAAGCAAAAAGCAAATTGAAATTATTTTAGCATCCTATGTGCTTCAGTATTTAAATAAAATAAAAGTAGTCTTCAAGGAAAAATGTTTCTTTTGATTTTCTGTGTCTCACAAATATCTTAAAAGTGGAAACAATTCAGTTGGATTTTTGAACCTTTGAAACTTCCTCATAGTTGTTTTTCATTTATTTATTTTTGAGTTGGAGTCTCACTCTGTCTCCCAGACTGGAGTGCAGTGGCTGCTCCCGGCCACCGCAGCCTCGGCCCGCTGGGCTCTGGCGATCCTTCCGCCTCAGCCTTCCAAGTAGCCGGAATTACAGGGGTGCGCTACCACGCCCAGCTGACTTTTTGATTTATTGTAGAGATGAGGTCTCGCTGCCCAGGCGGGTCTCGAACCCGCGGGCTCAGGCAATCCACTCACCTCAGCCTCCCAAAGGCACGGGATTACAGGCTGAGCCACCAAGCCCAGCTTTAGTTGTTATTTTCTTATCATTCTTTCTCCTTCTCCACCAACCCCTCCTCAGAGTGATTAGCAATCAAGTTCTTTTTTAAAAAGGCTTGTGTGAGCTGTTCTGTGTGGGGGAACCTGGAGAGTGGGCTGAAAAACACCAAAGCCTGGACTGAGAAGAAGATAACCAAAGGATGAAGAAGACACTTACTGAGTCAAATAGAGGAAAACCAGCATCCTTGGTGTAAACTCTAAGGAAGAAGGGAAAACATTCACGGCCAAAGCCAGACAGGAGAAAAGACTTAGAATTTAAGAAGGGAAGGAACTTGTGGTTTCTCCAGCCCCAGAAAAAAGTAAACAGATGCCTATCCTCACCCCACAACCCCTTACACCTACCCTGGGATCTTCTATTTGGTTGGAAAGTATTTCATTTACCAAGCAAATATTTGTTGGGTGGTGTGCCAGGCACAGTCAGGAGAGAAAAGAGAAGCTGTTTGTTTCAGTTAGGCAAGTCAGTCTATCGTCTCTTCCTTTTAAAGAGAAACTGCTCCCTCCAATCAAGTGTTAAAATTTCCTCTTTTCACATGACTCTACATTCTTGTCCAGTGACTGGTTCTTACAGCATGGACAACCAGCTTACCCAACTGAGCTAGCTGTTCAGTCAATGTATCTCACTCCCTTGACCACTGCAATTGGTCAAAGGACCCAGTTGGCTATGTGACCCAATGCAAGCCAATCAGACTTCTTCCCTGGCTTTTTTCCAAAACTTTACAGGAAAGGAGGGCTCCTTCCTTCCAGCTAGAGAGCAATGAGTCCAGAGGAAGCCTGGAAACTGCAAAGAGCCAGATAAGAAGTGAAGGAGAAAATGAGACAAGGGACAATCATACTCAGAGACACAGGGTAAAGAAAGAATCCTGCCAGCATGCAAATCCCTGTTCCTGGTCTGTCTGAGTCAAACATTCTTCTGTCCATCTGGCTGTTTGGTGACATGAGCCATTACCTTCCTGTTCTTATGAAGCTAGTTCCAAATGCATTTCTGCCACGTGAAACCAGAGTGCTTCCCAGCGCAGGGATTTGGTATTAGGAAGCTCTGTGTTCATTGGTAAGCCTCCAGACATGGTGAAGCAGACAGATACAAGGTCAAATGCATTATCAGGATTACGACGGAGCTAATGGTGGTCTCGCTGGATGACCCCATTGTACTCTCTTTTACCTATTAATCCAACTCTGCCTTCACTTAACGTTAATGCAGCAAATATTTACTGAATACCTACCATGTATTCCCCCTGCCAGTCTGTGGTCTTTTAAACAGAATTGGTGCATACCAGTCCTTGTTTTCTGCTTAGTTTCATTTTGCCCACAGGGAAAATGAAAGAGAGGATTCCACTTATGCCCATAACTGTGAAAATGCAACGTATCTTTAGTGAAAAATTTACAAATAACCACAAGATGGGGCTGTTATGCAAGAGAAGCAAATGTTAATGGAGGGTGGAAAGAGGATGCAACGTTTTCCAACATCCAGGATAGAATATTTAAATCTTTCCTCACTAAAAAAATAAGGAAACAAAATATTTTAAGAACATATATGCTTCTATACTTTTTATAACTTAAAAGCACTACTTATAACAAATTCAAGGACTACTCTTTTCAATGATCTAGTGTTTCTTTGGGGGAAAATAAAACATACATATTACGTTAGATATTTTCCCCTAGAGATTCTGCCCACATCAAGGTTGCTTGCTTTTCTTTCTTCCTTTTTTTTTAAAATCTTCATTCTTTGGTCTCTTTTGGTGAAAGACCATAATATAAAACTGAAATACATGCATTTATTTACCTGTTTGCAGGTTTCTATGTCTTCTGTATCCAATTTCAAAGACAAATGAATAGCATTTGAGATTTTCAAACATCATGTTTCCTAATCTCTTCTATCTCATTCTGAATTCAATCACTTTGACCTCACTGTTTAAGTTTTCAGTTTGAAGATATGGACAACTCTTAATTAATAATGATAACATAAGGTAGCTGATCTTAGAAAATCCTGAAGAAACAAGAGAACGGTGAGCCCCAAGTGTGCCTTTGCTATCTCAGAGACCACACCATTTGCTAGGGCAAGGTGACCACAGAAGGCAGTGGCGGGAAAATGCCAGTCTATCCTGGAGCTGCACCAAACAGAGAGTGTGCACACAGTTGCAGAGAAGCCACAGCAAGAAGGCATTCCTGCTCTTTCTAGGGCACAGTGTAGCCTGTGTTGCACTAGCTCAAAACTGGAAGCGTCCTGTTGAGAAATGGAAAACCTAAAAATAGACCTGCAGAAAGTACTTTGACCTTGGCTTGAAAGTCAGCCCAGTGCTATGACAAGAAAGGCCTTTTCCATGAAGATTATGTTCTTAAAAGCCATATTTCATCTGCACACAGACTCCCAGTAAAACCACACTCTGAAAATGTGCATCTTGGCTATCCTTCAACTGTAAAATCATTATGTTTGGCTCTGGTTATTCTGGACATTAGATGCCTGTGTAAGAGTTTCTTTCTGAAATTTCTTGTACTAAATGTTAGAGGTTATAAACTGGATTAATAGCAATGTTTAAGTGAATCTACTATTACTATATGTACCCAATACTTAATAAGTTTTGGAAAGTGTTCAAGGACAAAGCAGAAAAAATGTTGCATTCAAGTAATATATAATGTACTGCTTTAGAAATAACTACAATAAACTAATAATTACTCTTTAAAAATCTAGAGAGCCAAGATAATATATCTTTTAAAGTTTTAGTTATTAAATCCAAAATTAAAGGGTACTGTCCTATAATTTCTTGCCTATTGCAGTTATAATAGTTAAATTTTTCAATATCAAAGAATTTCAGGGGACCTTCATATGTATTCTGTATATATTTCAAGGATAACTCTTAAACTGTGATTAAAAGCTATTAAACAGGAGAAAAAGCACTTTTGTATACTTAGGTAACTTTCTAAGGAACAGCTGCCACCAATTAAACAACAAATACTTTTTTAAAGGCTCTTGGGGGTTCAATGTTCCTTCAGTGGACTGAAAAATCTGGAAAAATGGACTTCATTAGCTACTACAAAATTATTGAAAGGATATTTGAAATGGCATTTAATACCTGCAAAGACAGAAACAATCAGTAGTTTAAAGTTTCACCATAAAGATTGGTAAATAACACTGATTACAGGTCTTATTCAAACTGAAAGTAATGAAAATGTATTGAAAGGAGAATAATGATCCAAATTGCTCTTAATGTTGGAGTTGCGCCTATTGATTGACCAGGAAATAATAGTGCTAATCTTACAGTAAAAAAACCAAGTGCTCTGGAAAGTCACTAGCTTTGGGGGAAAGGGATACCCATTTCATTGTACTAGTACAGTGTTTTATTGAGTAAAACCTTCGAACAACTGTGTTTAAAGAAAATTCCAGGGTTGACCTAAGTCAAATAACATTCCTCTCCACTCTGCTCTGTAACTTGTAAAAGCAATTTAGGTGCTCTTTATAATTCATCAAACTGAACACCTCCTGTATCCCTGGCACACAGGAGAATCAAACACAGTGAATAATTCAGTGTTCCAAAAGATAATTATTGATCTCACATTGGTTTATTTCTAATAAGCTGAAGAAATAACCGTAAAATAGTAAGTTTACATTTTAGAGTGGCATTCCTGAAACATTCTAGCAACGTTTCATGAACAAACATATTTATATAGCAAGAGATACATTAAAGAGACACCAAGTTTTAAAAACGATAATTTTTCATCTCTAGGAAAACCTTTGAAGTATTCCAAATTTGAAATATCTTTACTTCCCATGAACGTTTCGTGAAGACCCACGTATCCAATTACGAGTTAAATTTACATTCTTCTCGATCCATTTGAGGCTTTAAGTGTATTCTTACATTCTGATCTTGAGAGTTGATTACACTTATTTTAATTTAAATGGAGACACAGTAGCATCTGGTTAATGGAAATAGAGGTACGTGAAAAACTAATGCTCCCCTTAGCATTGACCATGGAACTAGTCGGTGCTTACGTTTGCCAGGTGGGGGAAGCAGAGAGCACTCTGCAATGACGTGGTTAGACGAGGCCCTCAAGACCAGGTGGTTGCCGGGGAACTCTCAGGGCACCAGAGAACTCGGTGAGATCCATTCGTTCTGGGGAAGTTACTAAATGGAGATCTGGTGACTGGAAGCCAAAGCCACGAGAAACCAGGAAAGGGAACAAGAAAAGACTGAATACAGAATGGAAAGAACTTGGGCTTTGAAGTCACAAAAACTTGACTTCTGACCCTTACCAAATGTGTCTCCTCAGACAAAGGAATTAATCTTTCAGACTTGGTATTTTTCAATGCAAAATGAGTATAATGATATTACCATTTGGCAGAATCATTACAGAATTATTACATGATGTATGTAAAGTACTTAGCACATTGCCTACCAGTACCCAGAAAGAACTTAACGAAGGCCATGAGCTATTGTTATTATTTACTACTACTGCCAGAAAAGTTGCCAAAGTGAAGCTGAGTGCAGCCACAGAGAAAGAAATAAATAGATACCTCACAGAAGCCTAAGTCAGGGAGGTGAAGGGAGTCAGGCAAAGGAAACTAGTATGATAAGGAGTCTCCTCGCTACACTGAGCTGAACTGGGGCTTTTTTTGTACACAGAAATCTGCTCCCTAGGAATGTCCATGCATCCCCACTCTGTCTAAAAGATGTCTTGCTCTGAATTCAGTCATTTGTAGGAGCTACTCTGGAAAGCAAATCTGGTGTCATCCATCATATCTAACAAGTGCATTTGAGTAAGAGTGTGAATGAGAAGATCATTCTATGGAAAGGCTTCCTCAGAGACACATCAGAGGGTATCCACTGCACACAGTGTGTTAGCTTGTTTAGCAAAACCAAGGATTCTTGGAAGTTGTTTTTATTTCTTTATTCACGTGAATGGCCCCCTTATTTGTTAAAATGTGAACTAAGTATCTCTCTTGATCCTGGAGAAGATGGTGGCATTTCCTCACAAATGTACAGATGCAATGTGGTTAAATATGTCCACAATTCCATGATGAAGCAATCCACAAGACATTGAGTGTTCTGCTTCATCCTGGGAATTGTGGGCATATTTAACCACATTGTGCCCTTGAAGAATTCAAGAGATCTTTTTTGGCCATAAAATGGTGTTTGTAAACTCAGCTCTCCCCTTACTTAGCACTTTAAGACTGAAGAGAGGCCAGGCTCATGCCTGTAATCCCAGCACTTTGGGAGACTGAATCAAGAGGATCTCTTGAGATCAGGAGTTTGAGACCAGCCTGAGCAACATAGCAAGATCCCATCTCTACAAAAAATAATAAGTAAGAATAAAAATTAGCCAGGTAGAGCTGACACAGTGGTTCATGCCTGTAATCTCAGCACTTTGGGAGGCCGGGGCGGGAGGATTGCTTGAGTCCCAGAGTTCGTGATCAGCCTAAACATAGCAAGACCTCATCTCTACAAAAAATAAAAAAAATAAGCCGGGCATGGTGGCATATGCCTGTAGTTCCATCTACTCAGGAGGCTGAGGCAGAAGGATTGTTTGAGTTCAGGATGTCGAGGCTGTGGGAGCCATGATTGTGCCACTGTACTCCAGCCTGGGCAACAGAGTAAGATCCAACTTAAAAAAAAAATAGACTGATGTGGTGGCATGTATCTATAGTCCCAGCTACTCAGGAGGCTGAACTGGAAGGATCTCTTAAACCCAGGAACTCGAGGTTACAATGAGCTATGATCACACCACCACTCCACTGTGCGGTAGCATGGGTGACAGAGCAAGACCGTGTCTAAAAACAAAACAAAACCAAAAAAAAATCCAAAAAACTGAAGAGCCCAGACTTGGGGGAATGTATTCTGGGTGATTTGTGATTTGTCTGGGCAGGGTGATTGAGGCCATTTCTTGGAAGTTGCAGAGTGAAGGAGGGAGTGTGATTTTTCCTATCCTCAATCATCCTGAGGGTGGAAATTGAACACATCTCAGGACACAGGAGGAAATCAACTTCCTTGCTCCAGGGGGACTGATAAGTTGGGCATGGGACTGAGGCTTGTGCAGGCCTGGATGTCTGCTTGTGGAGTGTGAGCTGGGCCTGGTTATACAAAGACCTCCTGAGGCTGGGCCAGGGCCCTAAAGTTTGCTAGGGCCAGCTGTAAGTACCCACTGGTCCCTGCAGTGTCAAGCATTCAACTTGATCATTTAGCACTTAGTAGGGTTTTTATTAAACATCATAGTTTTCCCAATTTTTAGTAAATAGCACAGCTGTATAAATTTCCCCAGATGTTCAAACCGGGAATGTCCCTGTTCCTCCCACTCCTCCACTGAATCCATCAATAAGCACTATCAATTCTGCCTCCACATAGGCTCAGGATCCCGTGAGTATTCTGGTGTCCTCTCCCCTCTCCCACCCTGACCCAGCCTCTGCTGCTTTCCACCTGGATGACAAGCAGGACCCTCCTCTCCCAGCCTGTTCTCTCAACCCTTCTACTGCATTCTTTGCAGAGAAACCTGAGAATTTCTTTTAAAATATAAATAAAGTATAAGCGGACCTTGAACATTTATCATAATACTATAAAAAAAGGATTGGCAGCAGCAGGATACTGCCAGGGGAGGAGAGGGGGGTCATACAACATCGATAAGAGTACCTGATCTCAAACCAGGCAAAGTAGGGACCAAACGGAGGCCCAAATTTTACCTGTACTTGTATTATGACTACTTGTATACCTAATCCTAAGTTGCACCTCACATCTTTAAAGTAAAATTTAAAAAATTAAAAAAGGCTGGGCATGGTGGATCAAGTCTGTAATCCCAGCACTTTGGAAGGCCAAGGAGAGAGGATTGCCTGAGCTCAGGGGCTCGAGACCAGCCTGAGCAACATGGCGAGACCTTGTCTCTACAATAAATCAAAAAACTAGCCAGGAGTGGTGGCACTTGGCTGTGGTTCCAGCTACTTGGAAGGCTGAGGTGAAGAATCACCTGATCCTAGCAGGTTGAGGCTGTCGTGGCTGTGAGTATGCCATTGCACTTCAGCTTGGGTGATAGAGGGAGACTCTGACTCAAAAAACAAAATAAAATAAAATATAAAGGAAGTCACGCCATTCTCCTGCTTAAAACCTTTGTTTTTCAGCTATCTCAGGAGAAAGATACAAATGCTTAGCATGGCCTGCAAGACCAAGTCTGGGCTTAGTGAGCTTTGGAGAGCTTAGTGAGCACCCTGGCCTCTGGGAAGAGCTGCCTCGAAACCCCAGTTATAGATGCAAAGTGAACGTTCAGACTGTGGGCTGCAGGGTAGGTGACAAGAAACCATGACAGATTTCTTGGGATTTCTTCTGGAAGGGAACCCAGTTGAAGAACAGGCTTTCTATTCCTATTGGTGGCAGGTTGTGATAGGACAGTCAAAGAAACATGACTAATGGTGTAGGCACAGGTTGATAAGGTCTGGGGATTTATCAGGGACACACCCAACCTAAGGAAGAAAATGGCTTCACTGTGAATCAAAACACCACTCTTTATCTTAGTCTTAAAAACAAGAACCCTGGGCTGGGCATGGTAGCTCATGCCTATAATCCCAGCACTTTGGGAGGCTGAGGTGGGAGAATTGCTTGAACCCAGGAGTTTGAGACCAGTCTACAAAAAAATTTTTTTTTAATTTTCTGGGTATGGTGGTATGTGCCTGTCGTCTCAAATACTCAGGAGGCTGAGGCAGAAGAATCACCTGAGCCCAGGAGGTTGAGACTACGGTGAGCTATGATCATGCCACTGCACACTCCAGCCTGGGTGACAGAATGAGACCCTGACTCAAAACAAACAAACAAAAAGAACCCAAAATTGTATAATCTTCATATAATAATGGCTTCTATTTATCAAGCACCTGCTAAAGGGCTGACTTTATTCCAGGCATTTTACATATTTGATTACAACAACCTTATAATATAATAATTATTATCTCCATTTTTTATATGTGAAAACCAAGGCTCAAAACGTTACTAAAGGTCAAATGATTAATAAGGCGCAAACCTTTGAAAATTACCAAATTGCCTTTCTTTGCAAAGGAGAGGGACAGATCTAATGCTTACTTTTTCATGAACTGATATAAAGTTGGTTGTTTGTTTCTCATCTGCCTCCACACCACTAGCATGAGAACTCCATGAGCGGGGAGACTCAGGTCTGTTCACGGTTGCCTCCCCATCACATCGAGGTGTCTGGGCACAGCAGACTTTAAGTAGGGATTTGTTCATGAACTGAAGAAATGAAGGTTGACAGCTGCTTTCATTACTCACTGATTTTGATTCAGAGCTTTACAAAAGTAGGAAAAAAATAGTGTGAATATCTATGTGTTCCTAGATTTGGTGTTGGATATTTTTTTCTTGTTCTCTCCACTAAAGTGCTATTAAAATACAACTATGCCTTACTCAACCAGAGGTTTCCATTAGCAACAAGAATTAATTAAATTATGAGTCATCGGCAGATGACACACTAAGTCAAATTATCCCCCCACGATTATTGTTTTTCATTTTTCTAATTTTAAAGGTAGTATAGTAAAGAACACAGTGAGATTGATTAATTTTTTAAAAATAAAGTGTGTACTGTCATGAAAAGATTCCCAAGATAAAAATTTTTAGTGAAAACAACAACGAGATGTAGACTGGTGTTCATGGTTCTCCCAAGGGATAATAAGAATAGTTATTGGGTGCTTGCTGTGTGCCAGGCACTATATTATATCCACTACATGAATTATCTCATTTGATTCTTTTGACAACACCGTGTTGTTAGTATTATACCCTATTTTAAATAGTACTACTAGCCCCATATTAAATTTTTTTTAGTTTTTTATTTTGAAACAATCTGGAACTAAGAGAAAGGTTGCAACATGCAAAGTACACATACACACACACAAATATTCATAGTCATGGGTACATTCTCCATCACTATTCTATATCTCCATAGATTGAAAGCCATGAGATTGCACTAATATCTACAATTTCATTTCTACACTACAGGTTTAGTTTGTTTTCTCTTTTTATTTGTGTCTTTCTCCTCTTCAATAATGAGAAGGCTGGCTCCAGTTGCCCTCAATTTATTTCCTTATTGAATCAATCACCCTGTGTATAAGCCCTCTCCTGTTGCCACTGCAGTCCCCAGCCCTGGCACAAATTTCTCTCCACTAGCCTTCAGCACGCCACATTCGACCATCTCACTTCTCTCTTCAAGACCTCATCCCTTCAGCCAGGCTCTGACATCCCTACCAACACAGAGGCCCTCCTTCCTTTGTGGCAGGACCTCACTATGCCCTTGATATGTGATCTCACTCCTCCCCCCACCATACCTGGCAAGGACAGCTCCCTTGCCCATCAAGGATAGTCATAAGAAAGTGGCTGGAGGGGCTCTAGAGTTTTGAAACTGCCTCAGACTTAATGTTAGCACCTTTGGTAACCCATTCTTAACTGGACCAGCAGTCGGCTACTTAGCCAGTCGTTTGCATGAGAATGAAACATGAGAGATGAGATAAAAAGAAAAGGAAAAAGAAAAAAGATTGTTCCAGGGAGGAAGATATTTCATGAGCTGAATCCCAAGCAGCAAAGTCACCACGAATGTCACAACAGTGTTGCCAGCTAATAATGGGCTGCTTCTTAACTGTCGGGAAACGCAAACAGCACAACATTAAAATGGTTCTATTTTTTCCATCCTTACAATAGCAACACAGCAGTTGAGTGCTGATCTCTGAAAGACAAAGGCTGTGAAAATAAACATGTATTTAAACCAGGGGGCACTTGGGTTGTGATTTTTCTTTCAAGATATTTGGTAACATATCCCAAGCCCTCAAACCACCACTGGAGTCATCCTTTGAGGTACTGTTGGAATCACCCGCCCGTCTTAGCCGACTCAGCAAAGCTCTGGCTCTGTGAAGGCCTACCAGACAGCTGGCTTTCTCTTCCTCATGCCTTGGTTAAGTGGCTTCCAAGGTGTTTCCAAAAGCAAAATGCAGGATTCAAAATAAAGAGCAGATAGCTGGGCCAGGCCTGCATTTTCCTCTTACTGTGATAATTGGCGGCTGCTCAGCCCCTGGTTCATCTTTCACAGCAAAAGCTGGACTAAGGCCTGCTCTTTCTCCCTAATGGCAGGATTGCCTGTGGCTCCTGAGTGGAACATTTATCTTTAGCACTTGTCACTTTCCATTTTGTTACTACTTCGCCGTCCCTTTGCCTTATTTTTTTTTTTTTTTTTTCCTTCTTTTTTGACTTGGAGTCTTACTCTGTCACCCAGGCTGGAGCGCAATGGCAGGCTCACGGTCACCACAGCCTTGACCTGCTGGGCTCCTACGATCTTTCTGCCTCAGTCTTCCAAGTAACTGGAACTACAGGCATGTGCCACCATGCCCAGCTCCTTTGTCTTCACTTTTATCTGTTTGCATATTTCTGAGTGACCTGTTTTTACCTCAACTTTTTCTTTTACTATTAAGTTTCATTCCCCCTACCCTACATCCTTAGCTTCCTCTCTAAGCACCCTGAAAGATGAGGTGAATTTTGTATCTGTAGAAGACGCCAAAAGACACATCTTTAAAGCTACCCCATGTGAGTTTACTAAGGTAACAACTCTCCTATCTTGGTGCTCATTCTTTCTAGTCAACCAGTAAAGCTGTCCCCTTTAAGGAACAGCTTGATCTAGGATCCACTCAAGGGACACAATGAAATAACAAAACCTCTTGCCATCAGGTTGCAAATTTCCAGACACTTGCAATCAGCAGTTTTCTTACTTAAATACCAGGCTACTGCTAGCAATCTTTTTCCCCATCCCAGGTTGTAGAAATTTAGAGTTTCCTACCTCAAGAGTATGAAAATCTAGAACAAGCACAAGGTTGTATGGATATGACCAGGAATAAGTGTTTTCAATCTGGGAAAAGAATCATGATAAGTCCAGGATCTAGGACATGCCAGTTGTTTCCCATTTGTTCTTCTAATCCATTCTGTTCCCTGCGCCGCCCCCCCCCCACCCGTAGGAGGCTGACCTATTGGCCTGTAAAGACAGGTTCTTTTTCCCTGTAACTTCCTTTAGGATTTGCTCAATGGGGAGCAGTGGAGATCAGAGAGAGGGGAGAGTCAGGAGTGAGTCACTGAATCCCTCTCTGGAGGGTCCCTACAAACTGGCTGAATATCACAGCTCCTTTTAGTTGGCCCTCTGTCTCTCTGGCTCCAGTCACCAATCTGTTCTTTGTCCCATCAGGCCATGTGGAATAACAGTACCCTTTTTCTAGCCCAGGGCACAGCACTAACCTTTGTGACTTCCCTATAACCTGCCAACACCTTTATAAATAATCACTTTATTAAACTCTATACAGATCGTCCAATTTAAGTGGAACGTTTGCCTGCTGCAAGTGTGTTGCTTACACAAGTTCTCTGCTAAGCAAGGAAAAAGCATCAGAAATTGCAATGGTAAATAATCAAGAAACCAGTTACCTGGAAATTGAGACCCAAAGATAGGAATTTAAGCAAATCTTGGCACAGAGAGACAAAGGAGAAATTTTTTTTGAGGATTAGTGATGCAGAGATGTAAATTAATCTGCTGGCTACTGGAGGTACTAAGCTCAGATTATTAACAACAACAGAATATTTACTGTGCCCTTATTATAGGTCAGGCACCTAATAAACACATTATCACATTTAAATTTTTTTAATCTGCTTTACAGATGAGGACACTCTGGGTGTATTGATCATTGTTGTTTTGTCTACTCAACATCCCTCCCTCAGCATCTTCCTAGAAATAAAACTGTTCTTTCCTACAAGGAACTCATTTCACATGTTTTAAGTAGGGATAGCTCTGGCCTTGACAGTCGGAACACGCTTTCTTTCATGCACAAAGTTTGGTTCGGTAATGAACATATGACCCAAACAGGCCTATAAGTCTCCCCTGAGATTTGATACACGTACCTACAGAAAGACCTAGACGGATGATAAGTATCAGCTGCCACTGCTTAAGGTTACCTTCCCTTCTGCTTGGAGGAAGCCATTTCCAGTAAGAAACCCTACTACATCGAGCAAGGAGAACCAGAGATGAGAGATAGCTAGAGAAAGAGCAAGAGTGAGCATAAGAGAGATGACCTCATTTGTTTCTGCCACTACCATCTCTCAAGTCAGTTCTGTCCCTAGGTTTTTCAGTTTTATAAGCCAACAAATATGCTATTTTTACTTAAGTTGAGTTTCTGTCATTTGTAATTTCAAATCATCCTGGAAATATATTGAGGCTTACTTACAGAGATTCTTTAGCTGAGCAATGATCAGCACATACACATGAGAAAACTACCAAAGTTGTAAAAAGAACCACTCAAAAGGAGCAGGTGGAACAATCTCCAGAGTTCACAGAGATCCAGAAATAGTTGGAGATCCCATCAGTCAGAATGGAAGAAGTTTTCAATACATGGACACTAGTAGAGCACTCAGAAGTATATTACATTACTAGTAAAAATAGAAAAAATCTGCCCTAGACTTTGTTATCCTCCATAACAAAGCTTAAAACTAAGCCCTGAAAGGACAAACTGTTTCCAAGGAAATTAATTATATTAACAAAGATTAAGTGTTTGTGTAGAAATACAAGAATATGCAGCACATAAAAATGTAAAGTTCACAATTGCTGGCACCCAAGCAAAAACTACCAGGCATACAAAGAAGTAGAAAAAATAGTGCCTATGCTAATAAAGAAACAAATCAGTTAAAATGGACCCAGAATGACACAAATAGAATGACACCCAGAACTACAGTCATGGGTCACTTAGTGACAAAAATATATTTTGAGAAATTATTTATTAGGAGATTTTATGATTGTGTGAACATCATAGAGTGTATTTTTGCAAAACCTAGATGGCATAGCCTACCATACACCTAGGCTACATAGTATAGCCTATTGCTCCTTAGCTACAAACCTGTATAGCATGTTACTATCTTGAATACTGCAGACAATTATAACATAATGGCAAGTATTTGTGTATCTAAATATATCTAAACACGGAAAAGGTACTATAAAAATAAAGATTAAAAGACTTTTTTTTTTTTTAGTCTCACTCTGTCGCCCAGGCTGG
Organism: Carlito syrichta; assembly: GCF_000164805.1. Taxonomy (NCBI): domain Eukaryota; kingdom Metazoa; phylum Chordata; class Mammalia; order Primates; family Tarsiidae; genus Carlito; species Carlito syrichta. The sequence continues at coordinate 338,390 of NW_007246364.1, read as the reverse complement.
AGTGCAGTGGCATTCTCACGGCCACCCCAGCATCGACCTGCTGGGCTCCAGTGATCCTTCTGCCTCAGCCTTCCAAGTACCTGGAACTAGAGCTGCGCACTATCACTACAGCGGCTGATTTTTCCTATTTATTGTAGAGATGAGGTCTCGCCAAGTTGCCTGGGTTGGTCTCAAACCCGCGAGCTCAGGCAACCCACTCGCCTCGGCCTCCCAAAGTGCTCAGATTACAGGCTGAGTCACTGCGCCCGGGGGGAATAAAAGACTTTTTAAAATGGTAGACCAAGCCAGGTTCGGTGGCTCAGCCTGTAATCCCGCGCCTTTGGGAGGCTGAGGTGAGTGGATTGCCTGAGCCCGCGGGTTCGAGACCCGCCTGGGCAGCAAGACCTCATCTCTACAATAAATCAAAAAAATCAGCCGGGCGTGGTAGCGCATACCTGTAGTTCCGGCTACTTGGAAGGCTGAGGTGGAAGGATCGCCAGAGCCCAGCAGGTTGAGGCTGTGGTGGCCGGGAGCGGCCACTGCACTCCAGTCTGGGTGACAGAGTAAGACTCCGACTCAAAAAAAATAAAAATAAAAATAAAATGGTAGACCAGTATAGGGAATTTACTATGAATGGAGGTTACAGGACTAGAAGTTGCTCTGGGTGAGTCCGTGAGTAAGTGGTGAGTGAATGTGAAGGCCTAGGACGTTACTGTCTACTTCTATAGCTTATATAAACACTGTGCACTTAGGCTATACTACATTTATAAAAATTATTTCTCTTCAATAAAAAATTAAACGTAGGTTACTGTAACTTTATAACCTTAAAAATTGTTTTTAACATTTTGACTTTTTAAATAACACTTAGCTTGAAACACAAACACACTGTGTAGCTGTATAAATATATTTTCTTTCTTTATATCTTTATTCTATAAGAATTTATCTATTATTTAATTTTTTTTATTTTTAAACTTTTTTGTTAAAAACTAAAGCAAGACCACTCACATTAGCCTAGGCCTGCATAGTGTCTAGATTAAAAAGCTGTCATTAGGCAATAGGAATTTTTTTGCTTCATCATAATCTTATGGGACCACTGTCATATAGTCTGTCATTGACTGAAATGTCATTACATGGTGAAGGACTACAGTAGTCATAGTCATTGAAACAGATTTATAACTATAATCTATACACTTAAGAAAGAAAAGGAAACTATAAGCATGTTAGGGAAAAACACAGATGATATAAAAAAGGCCCAAGTTAAACTTCTGGAGTTGAAAAATAAAATATGTGAGATGAAACATTAACTGAGATTAAAGATAGATTAGATACTGAAGATTAAAGCATTGGTGAATTCAAAGACATTATCAATTGAAACTATTCCAGGCTGGGCTCGGTAGCTCAGCCTGAGATGTCAGCACTTTGGGAGGCCGAGGTGAGTGGATTGCCTGAGCCTGTGGGTTTGAGCAGCTTGGGCAATTTGGCAAGACCTCGTCTCTACAATAAATGAAAAATTAAGCCCGGCTCCGTGGCTCAGCCTGTAATCCCGCGCCTTTGGGAGGCTGAGGTGAGTGAATTGCCTGAGCCCGCGGGTTCGAGACCTGCCTGAGCAGCGAGACCTCATCTCTACAATAAATCAAAAAATCAGCCGGGCGTAGTAGCACTCACCTGTAGTTCCAGCTACTCGGAAGGCTGAGGCGGAAGGATTATTGCTGGAGACCAGCAGGCGAGGCTGTGGTGACCGGGAGCGGCCATTGCACTTCAGTCTGGGTGACAGAGTGAGACTCCAACTCAAAACAAATAAAAATAAAAATAAAAAAATAAATGAAAAATTAGCCAGGCGCGGGAGCGTGCGTCTGTAGTTTCAGCTACTTGGAAGGCTGAGGCAGAAGGATCACGGGAGCCCGTCAGGTTGACGCTGCAGTGAATGTGAAGCATCCCACTGCACTCCAACCTGGGTGATGAAGTGAGACTCCAACTCAAAAAATGAAGAAGAAAAAGGAGAAGAAGAAGGAGAAGGAGAAGGAGAAACTATTTCAGATGAAACACACAGAGAAAAAAATGACTGAAAAAAAAATCAACAGAGCATCAGCTAGCCCTGACAACCACAAGCAGCCTACTGTATGTGTAAATGCAGTCCTCAAGAAGAAGAGGGAGACAAGGGACAGAAAAAAGTGTTGAAAGAAATAATGACTGGAAATTTCCCAAATTTGCTGAGGAACATAGACATACAGATCCAAGAGGCACAATAAACTACTGAAAAGAAAGATGAAGAAACACATCAAGGCCCGTATAATCCAATCAGGGATCCCATCTCAATGGGCAACATCCCCAACAGTCATACCTGAGAGAGCAACCCACAGAGCATTTCAAGGATGCAGGTAAGTCCTTCACTAATGCATTTCCCAATATCTTTGCAAATGGAATGTCTTCTGAGCCTTCTGGTGCTTCTAGTGGGGCATTAGGCAAGGGGTAGGCATTTGACTGTACACGATAAATTCAGTCCAACCATCTTATCTTCCTGAGCCTGTGGATTCTCTTCTCCACATCATGCTAGGGAAGCTCTGGCATGTCATCTTTACTAAATGCAGACCACCATCAAGTCCAAGTTTTAGGCAATCAACCAAGAAATATGCTAGAGCCACTTCGAGCTGCAGGAGTTAACACATTAAATTCAGAATCTCTAGTAAGCACACTCGTATGAATTTAGCTCAATCTAAGGCTGTATCTTCTTTGAAAGAACATCCTTAGAATGCACCCCGACACATGTTCCCAAGGTTTCTGTTGTTGTGTATTATTAGCAAGGTCTTGAAATTCTTGTGGAATGTAAGTTATTTCTTCCCAGGTCATAGTGTGTACTTATTCATCTGGAACATGCTGAGCTTTGGCCCTATCTAAAGGTTTAGTGGTAAGAGGAGGTGATGTTGGTGAGTCTTAAGGGGAATGGACATTTGCTTTCAAGGCATCTTCTCCAGGTGAAGGTTTTCCCAGCAATGGGCTAAATGCCTTGCCACACACCCCATCTCTCAGAAATGGCTGGGCTATTTGAAAGCTGGAATGATTTACCAAAGACTCAATTATGATGACAACTGGGAGACAACAGCTTGAAAGAATGGATTTCTCTTACAGGGTACAGTGTATACTTTGAATTAGAGATGATTATATGGTGGCATCTTTCCCATAATCATAATACATGTGTCTGGAAATCAAGAAGTGGAAGTAAAGGAGCAATCTATCCTCAAAAGTAAATTCAAAGTTATCTCTAGAGAAACAAGAATTTGCTAACAATTTAAAAATAGTTATTTCCATTTCCTCATTGCACTTTTCCCCTATTACTACTAGGCCACAGGCTTCTAAAAACTATTGAAATCCAATTTTAACTATCTAAAAATGTAAGGAACTTTACACATGTTGAATGATATATTTTTAAAAAGAATTTTAAAAAGAATAAATTACCCCAAATGAGCAGTAGAATGGCTGGAGGTAAAACAAAAAATCAGAGGGCCAAACACAAAACATCATCATGTTGTGTCCCAAATATGTCTTCCTGATTCCTTGGTAAGCTCTCTGGTTCATCCTCTTATTTGATCTAATAATCAGACAAGCAGTTCCCTGATGTTACAAGCAGACAAATTATCCCTAAGCATTGAGGGCACTCTTCCAAAGAAATATTATGAGAAAACAATAGGAAAGAATGCAGCTCTCTGCCACTGCAGTGATGTGAGGTCACACTTTTAAGGTTAAAAGTCAAAGGGCAAGTTGATGTTCTTTTTTTGGCCCTTTTGCTGTTGACTAGACAATATTAATTGAGATAAAAGAAATTGAATGAAAAGAAATAAGATTACTTTTTTAGCATGATTGAATATATGTCTTTTCAGGGCCCAGTTCATCACTTAAATTATGTCTGTCATTTTACCCTAAAATCACTGATGCAAATTCTGACCAGAGAGGATTTCTGAAAGCAATTTCTTTTCTTTTTTTTTTTTGAGTTGGAGTCTCACTCTGTCGCCCAGACTGGAGTGCAGTGGCCGCTGCAGCCTCGACCTGCTGGACTCCGGCGATCCTTCTGCCTCAGCCTTCCAAGTAGCTGGAACTACAGGTGTGCGCTACCATGCCCGGCTAATTTTTTTTGATTTATTGTAGAGATGAGGTCTTGCCAAGTTGCCCAGGCGGGTCTCGAACCTGTGGGCTCAGGCAATTCACTCACCTCGGCCTCCCAAGGCACGGGATTACCGGCTGAGCCACCGAGCCCGGCTAACAATTTCTTATTAAACTTCTCATTGGAGTCTAATCAACATGCTTGATCAATATACCTCCCCTAAAGCAAACTTAGGTGTTGGAAAAGTATGCTATGAGTAATATCTGAGCTGACTCAAAAGATTAGTTTTCAGACTGTTTCTTCTCTGTTGAATTCTAGAAAGCTCTAGAAGGAATTGTTAGTAAATCCTCACAGAATGCAACTAAAGCATTAAAATAGCTATCAAAGGTTTAGAATTAGAAGAGTTTTCACTAGGATCTAATTCTTATTTACCAGTCATTTTTTCTTTTGTCTTTTTTGTTTGTTTGCTTGTTGTGTTTGAATCAGGATCTCACTGTGTCACCCAGATTGAAGTGCAGTGGCATGATCAAGGCTCATCACAGCCTTGACATCCTGAGCCCAGGCGCTCCTCCTGCCTCAGCCTCCTGAGTAGCTGGGATTACAGGCACGCACCTGGCTAATTTTTTTATTTCTGCAGAGACAAGGTTTTGCTATGTTGCCCAGGCTGGTCTCAAACTCCTGAACTGAAGTAACCTCAGTCTTCCAAAATGCTGGGATTATTTATAGGTGTGAGCCATCACGTCCAGCATTCAAGTTATTCTTAAGGACTCAAAATTAGGCAACAACATGCAACGTGACTAACATCGACTTGAAATTGGAAATAATCCATCTATTTATTTGGTGGGGAATAAAGAAGTTCTAGGGAAATATGTAAGAAAGTAAATTAATAATATCGTGCAGCAAGAAAAAAGAGCTCAGAAAATATTTTAATTATTATAACTTAGTTTAAAAAAAAAAAGTATGTTTAGGCAATAGGCATATCTAACCAGAGCTATGGTAAATGAAAATATAGACAAAGCTATGGTAAACTGAGAAAAGCCTTTCTCTCCATTGGAGAGAGACTATGTTATCTTTACAATCATGTGGACACAGTGTGTGTGGTACAGTGGTGGGGCATCTTCTGCTTCCCTAGGGTTCAGAGTATGAGCCTGGGTTTGATGAGCAGCTAGAAGGAGAAAACAAAATAGATTTAGATCCAAACTTTTAAAAAGACGTTGTGTGAACAGGCATTCCCACACTGAGCTGGGACTATATGTCGGTAAAATTCATCTGGAGGACAATTTAGCAATATACATTAAAGGCCTTAAAAATGTATATATCCTTTGAATAGGATATTTCACTTTAGCTTAAGAAAATGATCAGATTTTTTAAATAATAATGAACTTCATAGAAAAAAAGGAAATAGCTAAAATGATAAAGAAAACTTTTTTCCTAAACTATTAATGTTCAGTATGTTTAAGCAGAAAAAAATCCAGATTACAAATGCCTATCATTTTCTATTTTGTAACTCAATGTATGTGTATGTGTGTACACATGAAAAAATATAAAAGACTTAGAATAATTTTTCTGGGGTCTTTCTTTTTGTATTTTCAACTTTGTTCTATTTTTTTAAAAATTTCTTTCTTAAGAGATATGTAGCCAACTACCCCAAAGAGTATTATAAATTCATGGTAAAATAAGGTAATTGAGAGTAACTAGTGCAGGGCTGCTCACAGAGCATATTCTTCTAAAATACCCTCCTCCGTCGTCTGTAACAGCTATTACATCGTCTGCTTTTCAGTGGTCCTCACTGCAAAAAAAGTTGGGAAATTGTGCCAATATGTGTTCCATCATCTCTTAACTACTTGTGCCAATGGAGGGAAGCTGAAATATGGAAAACATCAACAAGATCATTCTAAATTAATTTTTACTTGGACTTGGAATAGGACCAGACACATGTGCTTAGACATGACTGCATTCCCACTCCTCCCCCACCTACCCTCAGGCTTGTCCTCACCATTTCTTGGCCTGGAGCCAGCATAGCAGCACTGAAGCAAGTCTCTAGGATCCAAAGAGAATCTAAGAAAAGGTTGTTTGATGATGGAGATTGGGCTCTGAATGGTGAATATTTATATGCATAAATGCAGAAACACCCATATATAACCATCCACGTATTAACGTTCATTCCAGAGTAGTTAATTTTCCATAGCTTTTTTTATTAAAAGGGGAGTTTTATTTGTGTAAAATCTTTCAGATTTGGTAAACGTGGTGGCTGGGATAATGGTAAGAAAAGACAGCTTGGAAGGACTGGCTATATCATTTAAGGGACCCAGTGCAAAATGAAAATACAGTCCCTTTGTTCTAAAATGATTCAGATTTTAAAAACCATAACAGCAGAGCATGAAACCAAGCACAGGGTGCTTCTAAATGCAGGGCTCTCTGTGACTTCATGGGTCACAAGCCCAAGAAGCTAGTCCTGAGTCTTGGAGTCAAGTAGATATTAGATCAAATTCTAGGTTTTTCATTTACAGTTCAAGTATCTTGGGTAAGTTATTTAAACTTCCAGAGCTTCCATTCTGTCATGTTAAAACAAGAGTAATGTGAGTGTGGTATGAGTCCCAAGATTGTCATGAAGTTTAAAAGAAAGAGCATCCTATTAGGTGCATAACACAGAGGCTTGTCTTCTCTATCCTATACACTGCACTTAGAGTTCATGTTCTAAAGGGCAAACTTGTGCTCACTTCAGCGGCGAATATGCTAAACTTGGAACAATACAGAGAAGATTAGCAATAGAATTAATTTTTAAAATTGAAAATGTGAGAGTCACTTCCTGACTTGAAATTGGTTTTGATTACTCACTGTCTGCAAAACAAAATGAAAATGTATATCAGGACATGTAAGAACCTTCAGTATTTAGGTTTTATTTGCCTTTCTAAAACTTGCCATCCACCACTCCCACATGTGTCAAAGTCCAAAGTATAATTTGTGATTATTTTCACTTTTCCTTAGGGGTCAGTAATTATAAGAGGCAGAGATGACATATAATCAATGCTTCTTTGTGCCAGGCATTGTGCTAAACATTCTGCTGGAGAGAATGCCATTCTCCACCCCTGATGTTTCCTCCCATGAGAGGCAGCTACATGTGCTGTAACACTCCCGGATACTTCCACCTCCTCATTTACCCTCTCCTAGTGAGGTGTGATTCATCTCATTGGTACTTTTGGAAGAAATTGGGTATCGTAATCCAGCCTCTTACTCTTTCGGTAGCAAATCTCACAGGGAGCACATGCTGTGGATTGAGTTTAGGTATGCTGTAAACTTAGTATCAAAGACATTTGCCCAGTGGAAGACTTATTGTCTAGGACTGCCTGTAACCAGGTGGTAAGCCTAACTATTTCTGGTAATCAGCATCAGAAAGCCTGAACTCTCCAGTGTCAACTTTATCAATGATAATGGTCACCTGTCTGCCTTACTCTTATCTATTATAAATTAGTTCAAAACTTGGATGAAGGTCCAGGTGAGGTGGCTCACTCCTGTAATCCCAGCACATTGAGAGGCTGAAGCGAGAGGACTGCTTGAGGCCAGGAGTTTGAGACCAGCCTGAGCAACATAATGTCTCCACACACACAAAAAAAAGCAGGGTGCAGTAGCACATGCCTGTAGTCCTAACTACTCAGGAGGTTGAGGCAAGAGGATCACTTGAGCCCAGGAAGTTGAGGCTGTAGTGAGCCAGTGAGCCATGTTGCATCACTACACTCCAACGTGAGTGACAGAGCGAGACCTTGTCTCAAAAATAGGTATTATTTATCGAGGCTACACAAGCAAGTATCCCAACACAATCGACATCCATTATCTTCTTTAAACCTCATAGCTCATAGCTACCATATGAGACAAGCAATTTTATCATCCAATTTTTATAGATTCGGAAAGTGAGGATTTGCAATCAAGTAAGTGCATAACCAACCAAGATCTGAACAGGTCTAAGTGGTGCCAAAGATTATGCCCTTACATTTTCTCATTTTGTTTCTGCATGAGAGTTTAATAATAAACTGATAAGAACATTCAAAATGTGAGTTGATGTTGAAAAAAAAAAGCTAACAGTATTATATCCAGTATACTTATATTCTGTTTGGCAGAAAAGTTAGCCAAGCTAAACTTAAATTCAGCACATGCTAAATTTTATTTTAGGAAGAACAAGCTGCAACCATAATAAAGAACTGTATTTACAGCTAACAGCAATACTCACATTACTCTATAGGTCTTACACTACAATCAGAAACTACATTTCGTGCTTTACAAGGTCTGAAGCACAGATAGTAAAAGGTATGTTTCTAGGGATTCCTCATTAACAGCCACCAAACTAGCAATTTTGTGTGAAATTGCTTTGTCTGTCTTTTCTCAAAACATGTGTGAGACATCTCTTTGATGCTGAACCCACTCTGATTTGAACATCTGAATATTTTCCATGTTCTGTGAACTGCTCCACACTCCGCCTGGCTCTGGAAAGTTTTGACCTCCCTACCCACCTGGTGAAAAGAAGGAAATTTAGAACACTTAAGAGTAGACTGTCTACTTATGACCTCCTGAAGAATGAGTTGCTTACCCTTGCTCTTTTATGTAGATAAAGGAATGAATGATACATGAATGATGCATGAATCAATCATCAAAAATTCACTAATACTTGGTTATTCATGCTGATGGCAATTATGGCAGTAAAAAAAAAGAGGGAGGTACATGCCTAAGAAATTCTAGATCTTGCAGACTTAATAACTCAACCCCTCCTTCATATAATCCTAATTATTGTTGTTATTGTCTTTCATAAAAATTCCTACCAAGACTCCATTACAGCATGTGCCCCTCCTTCTTCTGGTCATAAGAACATCAATACTATGCAGTGTTTCCTTTTTTTTTTTTTTTCTTTTTTTTAGAAAGCCTTACTCAGTAACCCAGGCTGGAGTGCAGTGGTGTGATGATAGGTCATGGCAGCCTGAAACTCCTGGGCTTGAGAGATTCTCCCAGCTCAGCCTCTTGGTAAGTGGGACTACCTGACTAATGTTTCAAATTTTTGTAGAGATCATGTATTGCTATGTTGCCCGGGCTAGTCTCAAACTCCTGGCCTCAAGCAATTCTCTTCCCTCAGCCTTCAAAAGTGCTGGGATTTCACCACCAACCACTGGGGAGAGGATAACCTATTCAGTAAATGGTGTTGGGAAAACTGGCTGACCACATGTAGAAAATTAAAACAAGACCCTTACCTATCACCATACACAAAAATCAACTCTAAATGGATCGAAGAGCTAAACATAAAACCTCAAACTATAAGAACCTTAGAAAATACAGGAGACACCCTTATGGAAATTGGAACAGGCAACCAATTCCTAATCAAAATCCCAAGTGCTCATGCCATAAGAGATAAGACAGACAAGTGGGACCTCATCAAACTGACAAGCTTCTGCAAAGCCAAAGAAACCATCAAGAGAGCAGGGAGACAGCCCACAGATTGGGAAAAAATATTTGCCAACTGTATATCTGACAAAGGCCTAATTCTAGGATCTACAAGGAACTAACTCAAACGTGCTGAAAAGAAAAAACAAACAGCCCCATTACAAAGTGGGCCAAAGATATGAATAGACAGTTCTCAAAATAAGACATAGGAGCAGCCAACAGATACTCAAAAAAATGCTCAGTCTCACTAGTCATCAAAGAAATGCAAATTAAAGCCACACTGAGATACCACCTAACTCCAGTCAGGATGGCCATTATCAATAACTCAAAAAACAACAGATGCTGGAGAGGATGTGGGAAAAAAGGAACACTTCTACACTGTCGGTAGGGGTGTAAACTATTACAACCTCTGAGGTTGTAATATAGGAATATCTACATTTTGGTGATATTTTGGTGATTCCTAAAAGGTCTGTGGAAGACCTAAAAGGTCTGTGGAAGACGATGAACTAAAATGTGAACTGTGGCATAAGTGAATTTCACAGTAGCCTGAATTATTCCCATGTCCCGAGGATATGTCTGTTTTGATGATAGTCCTGGATACTGTTATTCATCTCTTGTCTGTTATATCCATTAAACATTTCACAGAAGGATAAATGGACTTAAATACATTGCTACACCATTATGTGAAAAGAAAGAATGTCTATTTTGGTGATTCCTAAAAGGTCTAAAAATCGACCTTCCATATGACATTGCAATTCCCCTATTGAGAATATACCAGCCGGGCTTGGTGGCTTAGCCTGTAATCCCACGCCTTTGGGAGGCTGAGATGAGTGGATTGCCTGAGCCCGTGGGTTCGAGACCCGCCTGGGCAACTTGGCGAGACCTCATCTCTACAATAAATCAAAAATTAGCCGGGCGTGGTAGTGCACGCCTGTAGTTCCAGCTACTTGGAAGGCTGAGGCGGAAGGATCACCAGAGCCCAGCAGGTCGAGGCTGCGGTGGCCGGGAGTGGCCACTGCACTCCAGTCTGGGTGACAGAGTGAGACTCCAACTCAAAAATAAAAATAAAAGAGAATATACCTAGAGGAACTCAAATCACTGTATGAAAAAGATACCTGCACACACATGCTTAATGCAGCATTGTTCACAATAGCAAAAACATGGAACCAACCATGCTGCCCATCAAAAGAGGACTGGATAAAAAAAATGTGGTACGTGTACACAATGGAATATTATGCAGCCATAAAAAAAGACAAAATTATGAACTTCACAACAACTTGGATGGTCTTAGAGTCTATAATACTGAGTGATCTATCACAGAAGCAAAGAACTGAGTATCACATGTTCTCACTCATAAGTGAACCTTGAACAATTATTGTAATATTATAAGAAAGTGATTGGCAGTAGTGGGAAATTGCTGGCAGTGGGGGAGCAGGATTGGCAGTAGTGGGATTTTTCCGGGGATGGGGCCGGGGGAGAACACACACCTCATCAACAAGGGTACCTACATAATGAACATTTGTATACTTAACCCTGAATTGTACACCACATCTTTTTTTTTTTTTTTTTGAGTTGGAGTCTTACTCTGTCGCCCAGACTGGAGTGCAGTGGCCGCTCCCGGCCACCGCAGCCTCGACCTGCTGGGCTCCGGCGATCCTTCCACCTCAGCCTTCTGAGTAGCCAGAATTACAGGCGCGCGCTACCACGCCCGACTGATTTTTTGATTTATTGTAGAAATGAGGTCTCACTGCCAGGCGGGTCTCAAACCCGTGGGCTCAGGCAATCCACTCACCTCAGCCTCCCAAAGGCGCGGGATTACAGGCTGAGCCACCGAGCCCAGCTCACATCTTTAAAATAAAATAATTTTTTTTAAAAAAGTACTAGGATTACAAGTGTGAGCCACTGCATCTGGCCTAGTATTTTCTTTTTTATCATGTTTTCATCCCTCCATACTTTGCTCATTAAGATGTGTTTTTCCATATGTCATGTTTGTCTAGTCCTATTGATTTAATACACTAAATTTCTACCCAAAAAAGTAATACAAATGCTACCAAGTATCTGACTATTTTTTCAAATGTAGATATTCTGCTGGGTGTAGTGGCTCATGCCTGTAATCCCAGCACTTTGGGAGGCCAAGACAAGAGGATTGGCTGACCCCAGGGGATCGAGACCAACCTGGGCAACTTGGCAAGACTTTGTCTCTACAAGAAATAAAAAAAATTAGCCAGGCATGGTGGTGCATGCCTGTGGTTCCAGCTACTTGAAAGTCTGAGGCAGAAGGATCATCTGAGCCCAGCAGGTTGAGGCTACGGTGACTGTGAGCATGCCACTGCCCTCCATCCTGGGTGACAGAATGAAACTCCTACTCAAAAAGATAAAGTAAAATAAAATGTAGATATTCCTATATTACCTCATATACTGCCTGACCTGCTATTTCTCCCTATTTTAATACAATGCTCAGTACTCCTGACTAATTACCTCTTTAATATTCTATCCAAAATTGCAATTAGAACACTAAGAAAACAGAGGATGAAGAAATGTAATTTATACTTTTTGTAATCTTCATTATTTATTTAAATATACTTTTCTCATAACCACCTTTGTAGCACTTTGAGACACACCTAACAGTCATTGTTAGCTGTTTTACAGGCCTGTGGATAATGGAATACATGGAGAATTCTGGCTTGGAAAGAACAATCAATAAAGTTACTTTGACACTACTCACTATTGGAGGAATTGTTTTGTCTTTGAGAGAAGAAGGTTGACTAATGGCAACCCACACAAGGTTCTAGAGAACAGTTATAAAATCAAAACATGGATTTTAGTCTATATGGGTATAACACCTAGTTAACAAAAAAACTTCACTTTTGTTACCTCACTGATATTCACATAACCTGGTGACATAGTGCTATGTTCTGAATGCGTGTGTTTCCCCCAAATTTATATATTGAACTTAGTTCTCAAGGTGATGGTATTAAGAGATGGGGCCTTTAAATCATGAGGGTTGTATCCTCACAGATGGGATCAGGTTCCCTCATAAAAGTGCTTGAGGGACCGAGTTTGGCTCTCTTGGTCTTTCTCCTCCCATTATGTGAGGACACAACAATAAGATGCCATCTTGGAAGCCTAGAGCAGTCTTCACCAGACACCAATGCCAGCACCTTGATCTTGGGCTTCCCAGTCTCCAGTAAGAAAGAATGTCTATTTTGGTGTTCTTTATAAATTACCCAATCTAAGGCATTTTGTTATGGCAGCACAAACAGACTAAGACATTTGGGAACTACTTTGGCCATTTTTTTTCTCAGACAAAAACTTCGGGAACAGAATGATAAGGGATTGGCTCAAGGATACATAAAGTATGACCGAGTAAGTTTTGAGAGATAGACTCTGAATCCAAACTCCCCTTGATAACCTGATGGCGAAAAGGACTTCTGATTTTCAAGTGTCCTAGACTACGTGATGTAGAGAATTCAGAAGCATGGTACCAACTTGCTTTGTCTAATTGCATAGAAGGATATCTGACTTGATGTTGAAAATTCCACATCAGAATTTAAATCTATGGGCCTTTACTCCATCCAGTAGTCTTTAGCTGCCTCCCTTCATTCTTCTGCCAACAGCAATCTTGTACTCCTCTGGTTTAAGCAGGCTGTTCTAAATAGTTGTTGGTGGTTACCGTGGTAACAGACGCTTAGGTTTCAGCTTCAAATGCCCCTTTTAATGAGGCAATTTCAAGAATATTTGTGATAAATTACCAGACCACAGACTTAACTGCAGGGAGTTTTGCTCTGGAAAATCTAATAAAAAGAAAGCAGAAAGAATGAGCAGCAAATGCAATAGAGAAAATGGGGCCAAATTTGGAGGGGCAAATGGAAGGGATGCCAGGTCTGACTACCAAAAGCCAAATCAGAATCAATTCAAACCAGAGCTTTAAATTATAAACGGTCCCTGAAGGGCTACTAGAAGGGCTGAGCCAAGATTCCTTGGGAGGAGGAATGGTAAAGTGAGAGACCACTAGGGCAAGAGTTGATCATGTCCTACACGGGGCTATGTATTTTAAAGCTTCCATTTTCTATTTTATCATTGACTGTGGTGGCTAAGTGTCAGCAGCAATCTTCCTCTTGTTTCTTCATTTCTCTATGAAACTAAGAGACATTGCTACCTGGATAAACACTATGAACTAAAATGTGGACTGTAGCGTAAGTGAATTTCACAGTAGCCTGAATTATTCCCATGTCCCGAGGACATGTCTGTTTTGTTGATAGTCCAGGATACTGTTATTCATCTCTTGTCTGTTACATCCATTAAACATTTCACAGAAGGATACATGGACTTAAATACATTGCTACACCATTATGTGGAAAGAAACATCTCCTAATTACCCGAAGGAAGGCATGTCAATCATTCTTGTTTTCAAATAAAAGCTATATGGAATAGCTTAAGTTTATACCTGGTTGAAAGCAAAAGGGCAGCCTGAAAGAGCTTTCACGGGCACTGTGTCTTGCCAGGCTCTGTAGAACTCTGCAGGAATGTCTTACTCTTGCTGCTCACGGAAAGCACCAGGGAACAGATGCATTACAGTTTGTGACAGGAGAACAGCCTGTGGATTGCGCCTACTCCCTCCAGTCCATCTGGGAGGTGGGTGAATAGGGAGCCCACAGAGGGGGGCCTCTCCTGGGAATCCCTCAGGGTGGCACAGCTATTGGTGCTTTATTTTCAGTAGATGGCACTGTGTCTATTGAGATAAGCAAAGGGAGAGTCGAGATGGGAAAGCTAATTGTATCTAGAGAAAGCACACCACGTGTGAGAATCCGGGATATTTTTTTGACTTCGTTACACCATAATATGAATGCTATTCAGTATTCATGTTATAATCTCTTTGGAGCTCAAGGAACTTTATGATTTATTATTCTGGCTCAAATTCAAGGCTGTGTTGAAGCCCAGGGCCATCATATGCAGGATATAGTTAAGATAAGAATAAATCACTCTGAATGTTCCTCTACTTTGTCACCCAACACATACATCAGCACCTGTACTCCTTCTGTGCCCTGGATCCCCACTCTGTGCACCGGATCTCCTCCTTTACCCAAGACAGGAAACTCTGACATCTCAGTCCTACCTGGCATAGTTCAAGAGTCAAGACAGCCAGAACAGTTTCTTGCACACTGGTGTCCCATGTAGCAAATACTGTCAGTTGCCCATCTATCCTTTTTCCTTTCTAATAGATATGCATTTTTTTCCTTCTCTTCTGAGTGTTTTCAGGAAAGCAAACTCTAGCACCAGAAGATGAATCAATTCTATTTTAAGCCAACTGTGGTCTTTTAAATGGTAGGAGAGAATCTCAAGTTTACTTCTTAGAAAGTGAACTATAAACACGGTATGAAGGATGAAGTAGAAGTGGGCCAAGTACTATGCTGTGCACTTAATATAATATTCTCTCTTTTATTCTTTACAACAATCTTTTTTTTGAGTCAGAGTCTCACTCTGTCGCCCAGACTGGAGTGCAGTGGCCGCTCCCGGCCACCGCAGCCTCCACCTGCTGGGCTCCGGGTGATCCTTCCGCCTCAGCCTTCCGGA